>NC_058407.1:129559352-129634263 GCF_002201575.2 Neomonachus schauinslandi
CTCTTAATGATTATGTACTTCATAATATAACAACTGGAAATTGCTGAAATGATTTTTGATTAAGTGTACCTAATTTTTGTTTCTTTTTGGGTAAAATTAAAGCAGCAAGAGATGAAAATTAAAAGAAGGAGAGACATAGGTTGTCATCCAGTTTTATGTGAACTGAAAGGTTTATAGTGAGGAGCTGCTGGATGCAATTTCAGTAAGCAAGGATTTTGTAGAGAGATTAGATCAGTTACAAATTGCTAAATCTGATGGCCTAGATAAAAATTTTACCAGAGGCTTTAAAAGAAGTAGAACATGTTTTGGGGAGAAGCAATTGCCTTCTGGAGAGTGCACGTAGTATATATTTTTCAAAGCAAATTAAATGTGGAGAGATTGTGCAACTAGATCCCCAATTAGAATGAAATGATTGCATTTTCAGCTAGAATGGGCAAATCATCTTTATTCTGCAGTTAGGCTTATTTGTTTATGGTCCCCTTTCCTTCATTCATCAACATAGGGCATTTAGTAAAATACAAAATGTATATTTCTTAAACATTAACTAGAGAAAAGTAAAGCATTTTATTCCTGGAAGAGCCTATACAAGCCTATACAAGGTACTTTATAAATGGAAAAATAATGAACACACACACACACATATGTGTATTTGTGTGTGTGTGTGTGTGTGTGTATAGATACATAGATACAGGTAAATATCCTACCCTTTCTTCTTTTATAAGCAATCACACACCGTGCTAAATCATGGATATGCAAAAGATCTAGCATATAAAAGGCCTAACATTTTTGTTTGATTTTTGATTTTTCTTTTTTTATCACTTCTGTTCTTGGCTTGGAAATAATCTTTAGACGATCTCTCACCTCACCCATAAACTGTGTTGGAATAACTGCAATATATTTCTTCAGACCACTCTGAAGGCTTTAAGCATTCAACTGCATTGTTTGGTTTGGGAATTTTTCCAAATGTCAAAATAAAGATCACATTTTAGAAAGACAGCCTCTTCTTGGATTCTTATTAGGGTGTGTGTGTTGTCTGATGAATGGGGCAGCAGGAGGAGATTTTAGTAAAAGTCCAAAATCTATCTCTTCCTCAAGTGGCCAGTGTTGCACAACAATTTAGAACAAAATGTCATTCAAACTGAGCAGTTTGTCCTCAACTCATAAGACTGTCTTGAATCTTCCTGAAATTGGGCAAAACTCTATATTGCCATCTTGAGCTTCAGCTTTGGCAGTAAAAGTGCATTTGTTGACATGAAAAATGCCATCAACCTTTACTTAGAGAAAGCTTTTTAAAAACTACATTAGTGATGAGGAATGCTCTGAAACTTTCCATCTAACAAACTAAAGGATCAAATGGGTCTTCTTATAATTAAAAACAACTAATTGAAAATATCAGAGAATTTAAACAGTGCTTGTAATTTAAGAAAGCATATTACATATATTAAATACACTAAGGAGAAATTCATCCTTAGTCGGTACTGGCACCATTTTCTGGCAGAAGCCCTTGGGCCAAAAACTCTGTTATTTTGCCACTTCTAATTTTATGATACATACATAGCCTAGTATGAAGCTTATATACACTCAAGCCATCTCTGGACATGGTCAAATTCAATGATGCTACTGAAAAATTTAAATACTGCAAAATTTTTTAAAAATGTAAATTCATTTTAGAAAAGAAGTAAAGGCATCTCACTATGTTCTCCAGCTTATTTAAGGACAAACCAGGCTAAGGGATACACTCACCCACATCACTCAGCACAGTGTCAGTAGTAAATGACAGTACCGATACAGATAGTAACAATACTAAAGCCAACTACATTTTTCAAGAACTTTTTTTCTTCCTCTTCAGGATTTAAAGTCATTGGAAAAATAAAACTGGGGCGTGGGGAGAATAAACCTTAAGTCTGGATGGTGTGTCTCATTTTTGTTTGAATGATCCAATCCTTTTTTTTTTTTTCTCATGTGAAAAATCACAATTGGTTCTTGTCTTAGCCATGAAGCTTCTTACATGCTTTCTGCTGAGACAAGAACCAATTGCAAGAATTGTCCTGCAACTGAGAACTAGCAATCCCCATTACAGAGTTGTTTTTGTTTGTTTGTTTGTTTGTTTTTAAAGATTTTATTTATTTATTTGACAGAGACACAGCAAGAGAGGGAACACAAGCAGGGGGAGTGGGAGAGGGAGAAGCAGGCTTCCCGCGGAGCAGGGAGCCCGATGCGGGGCTCGATCCCAGGATCCTGGGATCATGACCTGAGCTGAAGGCAGACGCTTAACGACTGAGCCACCCAGGCGCCCTACAGAGGTATTTTTAAGAGGATTAATCAAGCTTGACTAAGGGATGTGAGTCTATATTTAGGTGAGAAAATTACCATCTCGCACTCCCCTTGCATGTTTTACAAAGGATGATCAGAAGCAAGCTGATTTCACAAGTTAAATCTGCAGGGCGAAGGAAACAGGTTTTCAAAGATTTTGAGGTATGGCTCGTTCTATTAAATTCAAAGCATGCTCCAGAACAGCTCTATCTATAGCATTCTGTACCTGTGTTCTGTGTATCTACTCTGGAGAGAAATCAGCTGAGAAAATCCCCACGTGCAGACCATAGAGCGTGCTTCTGCTACCTGAGTTTACAGCAAGTTTTTTCTAAATGGTACTTAGAGCCTGAACAGTTACTCCCAGTGGGAAGTCACTTAGCCAGTTTTACTGTGGCAGTCTCAAATACTCTTTCCAATCTTGCTGCAAATAGGAAAAGTTGGACTTTTGCAAAATCAGCAGGAGAGAGTCCCACCTATGGGTGAGGCAAATTGAAATTTAGATTGTGAAAGAGATGCCTTGAGCATCAATCAGAAATGTTTTCAGAGAAAGTGTGAACAAGGAACACTTGAGGCTGGCGGATGCTTTATTTGGGTCAGACTATTTTGGCAAGAATTGTTACATGTTCCAAAATCAGGTCATGGCAGTTGGCAGTGGTGTCTAATATAGAATGAGGTTTGGGGCATACCTCCAGCCCCAAGACTATTTATAGACTTAATAAGGATTCGTAATTTGATCTGGGTTTTATAAATCACCTTTCATCAAAGAGCTCAAATATCTATCATAATAATGATCTCTTCTTTTTTACTCACAAAATCCTTTTGAAGTATAGGAAGGTCTACTGTAATTACACTGGTTTAAAAAAAGAGAAATCAAAATCCAAGTCATTTAATAATTTTCTCGTGCTTACACAATGGAGCAAGACCCTCTGGTTCAAAATTTGGTGCTTTGGCTAAGGAGGAAGGAGCCCAATTCTAAAGAAGAACAAGTGCCCCAGAGGGAAAATGGTGCTCCACTTCCTAATCTCTATGGCTATAATCTGTGCATCCATTTCTCTTTAATGTGACTTCCTTTCTTAAATTTTTTTTTAAAAATTATGCACAGCGATGTCTCTCTACTTGAAAATATTTCTTTAAAATTCTACTTATAATCAATCAATAATTTGATTTAAAAAATGGTGGTATTAGAAAATCATCAGTGGATGCCAAAAGCAGTAGGTTAAAGTTTGGTGAGAAAGATGTTACATAACCTCAAAGTATCTTGTCACCAATTATTTATTAACTACAGAGGGGGGAAAATGATAAAATTGAGGAGCCTTGTGGATACCATCTCAATTAAGTGACTAAAATCAAAATTCATCAGTAATGGTACAAACCAACATCAAGTTCTTAATATGATGCACCAAGAAAGACATCATATCACATCTCTGGTGTTCCTGCCAAAGCAAAACAAAACAGAACAAAAAAAGCATAATATGAACCTTATCATAAGGAAACATCAGATAGACCCAAACCAGGGAACATTGTACAAAATACCTGACCTTCACTCTTCAAAAATATCAGAGTTGTGACAGACAAAGGACTGAGGAACTCTTCTAGATTAAATGAGACTATGAAGTCTCATAAAACTAAGTGCAATATTTGATCCTGGACTGGATCATATAACGAATTTCACTGGGACAATGGAAGAATTTGAATGTAGACTGTGGATTAGATAATAAATTGTATTAATGTTACATTTTCTGATTTGAATAATCATACAGTGGTTATATTGGAAATATATTTTTGGAAATACATACTAAAGTTGTTAGGGGCAAAAGGGCAGGGTGTCACCTTCATCTTTCTCTTAAATCGTTCATATAAATAAAAAAAAGAGATAGGGAGAGAGAGGATGCTGAGGTAAATGGGGACAAAGTGTAAATAATCAGTCAATCTAGGTGTTTATTTGTTGAATGTCTCAAGTTTAGGAAATCTGTGTAAGAAAGACTTGAGACATTCTACAATAATTCTCAACTCCCTATTATATGCCAGAGACTGTTCTAGGCACAGGGGATAGATCGGTGAGCAAACATGTAGAGCCACTCTTGGGGTTTGAAAATGCTTACTTACCTGTTTTCCAAAGGATATTCTTAATATGGAGGTCTCCACTTAAACTAAACTATAATGTAGGACAGAGACCAGAGCTCTTTTTCTTGAAGCCAGTGCCCTTATTTCTCAAATTCCAAAAGTAAACAAGTAGCTGAATCAATAGAACACACAGATGTCTTTACTTTATGGCCTGTTCATCTCTTGGCCCAGGTTCTCTGTGTCAAGTAACAGTTCGTGTTTTATATTTTCTCCCCTAGCTAAGAAGGATTAGTTTGATTGTTAAAGCTGGTAAGTACTGTTTGGCCATCGTTCCTATCATGTCCTCAATCTTGAGGATATGCTGTACTCATGCAGAGGGAGTGAGTTAATAAATTTATATGCCCCTTCTTCCATCAGCTCAACTCTCTCTCTCTGTATATAATCTGAAGTAATTTAGAGAAGTGGTGATTTCTGGGTAGTTCAAAAAAGAATTGAAAAAATAATTTCATACCACAAATAAAAGACATGTAGACACTATTTTCTGTGAAGTTCACACGTTCATTGGTCATAAAAGGCCTTTATTCTAAACTCTAATTTTGAAACTGTCTTGCAAATTCAATGATCATTTGTTATAAGGTAATAAGACAAAATTTTAATTAATAGGCAATAAGTAAATACATGAATTGGATATTATTATTTTAAAATCATCTGTTCAGTATCCTATGATTAAACAATTTCTAGACACATGCAGGTGTATATGTGTGTCATGGTTTTACCAAATGTCAATGAAGTAGCAAGTTGCATTTAGTGTAATATGAGAGGCCATGTGATTTTTCAACTGACTTTCTACAAAACATTCCAGACAATGACACAATGACTGTATATGTAGACAATGTATGAAGAGTATCATTCTGGCCACACTTGCAACATTGACATTGACCTCTGTCAAAAAGATTTATGATAATCAGTGTCAAAAATGATATTATCATTCAACAAATACTTGTCAAGTGTCTCATAAGTAACATGGACTTTCCTAAATGCAGGCCATACCATAAAACACATATGGTCTACCATTCTCATGCACAAAATTCAGTGAAATAATTTGCTATCTACTTTTTTTATATAATAAACATTTTTAAAGTGATTAATATGAACAAAGTACTATTCTAAACTTTATCAAGTTCAAAATTGTAATCTTCATAAAAATTCTAGGAGGCATGCTACTTTCATTTTACAGATGAACGAAGTGAGGTACAGAGAGATTAATAAACTTCTCCAACGTCATATGGCTAGAAAGTAACAGAATTGGAATTTGAGCCAGATAGCCCAGGTCCAGATTTCATTCTTAAATCACTACACAATGCTACCTCTAATGATGATGAAGGTGATGATGATGACCCCCCTGTCATTTTTTTTTATCATCACTAGCATTTACGAAAAGCCAATTTCCAAACATCATACTGAGCACTTTGCCTACTTATCTCATCCATGCTCACAAGACATTTATGAAGCAGGTTTCCAAATGTGGGAATTGTATCACTGAAAGCTTAAGTAACGAATCCAGGAACACACATTTTGTAAATGGTGGGACTGGAGTTGAAACCTTGGTCAGTGTTTTTCATCGTTTTAAACAAAACATGAGAGACCATGGTAAAGGAGAACGAGCTATAGTATGAATGAAGCATGTGATCCAGTACCTTGCATATGGTAGATGCTGTGAATAGTTGCATAATGAACAGATGCAAACAGTGTTTGAAAATTCCAATGTGTTGTCCTTGATGTGGCTGACACACATTAACCTCACTCTTCTCATTCCAACCTTCAAAAGGACTTACTATATCTGCCACATAATATAGAATCTTTTATTAGAGCATCTCATTCTTTAAATATTTAATAGCAATGTTATATGACCAGTATGCTTTTATGTTCCTTAACTGTAGTGGTGTCTTACACATCTTTTTATCTCTTAAATGAGTAGCATAGCCTTAGAATTCATAAACAATTTAGTTGACATTACACAAATACCTGTGGACTGATGGAACTCTAGGTTCTAGATCAAAATAGATTCTTAATTCTTGAATCCTTAATTTTTGAATTGTTCCCAGAAAGCATCTTCCTGCTAACCCGAAAGAGTTAACTGCCCTCTGTGAAGAAACACTGAGCTACCAGCAGAATTTTACTCACCTTGACTCACCACTGAGTCAGGCAATCAATCTTACCTGATTCCTGTTTCAGATTCTCATCACAGATAGTTCTCTCTCTCTCTCTTTCTCGCCCTCACCCTTCTTCCTTTCCTCCATCCTGCCTTACGTCGTTTAAATTTTGCTTGTCTTTCTCCGTTTTTTAACAGACTGGAAAAAACCTCCAGAGTTGATCATCAGGCAGGTTTTATAAAAGCAACAGCTTTTAATCCTGAATTCCATAAAGAATTTGATTCAGCTGTCAGTTGCAAAGGAGGAAAGGAGTGTTTCAGGGGGAAAATATAAAGAGTAGAGTGAAAGTAAAAGATAGGTATCACAGCTTTGCAACAAGTCAGTTATATCAGCCAGACAGTAGGAAAAGGAGAAGTAGAAAAATGTCCTACAAAGACACCAAATTTATCAAGGAAGTAAACAGTGCAGTTTGAGAAAGTATACCTCCCTTTCTTTTCTTATCCTCATCTCTCAAGCTCTCCCCTAATTCATGAGGTCCATAATTTGGTTTTCTATTTCCCAAACATCACACAGACATCAAAACATTAAGGAAAGTTAAAGAGCACAGAAATGACCCAAGGGAATTAAATGGAAGATGGAGAACAAATTTCTAATAATTGCACTCTCAAGTTCTCCATTTCCACAGGTAAGAGTGGGAAGAAATATAAATAATTAAAACTTCTCTACATGGAGATGCTATTCAGGGAAAAAAAAAAAAAGGAAATGATAACCACTCAGGTAAGATTGGATATACAATATGTATCAGCATTTGGAAGTTAAGTTGAATTGTTTGACTCTGCAAACAGCAACAAAACATTCACCTGAATTTAGTAATGATGATAATAGTGAAGTAGTACTTCATCCTCACCATGACAGTGTGGGGTAGGTGCCATATTTCTCCCATTTTACACATGAGAAATCTAAGGCACAGAGAGAAAATGACTTGCCCAAGGTACCAACTAGTAAGTGGGAGAAAAGAAACTGATATCCCAACAGTCTGATTCTGGAATCTGCAAGCTTCACGCATGCATCTTCTGAAACGCACATCCCAACTACATGAGTAATAATCATTCATCATATGATAATTATTACTTACGGAATGTGTCGGGGGGGGTTGTCCTTTTTTCTTATTTTATGACAGTTTTATTCTAAGTTAGATTTTAACAAGTCTGTTTTCATCAACTTCAATCAAAAAGAAGATGCCAGAGGCGCATTTAACTTAAACCTTCGCTCTTTGCCTCTAGTTGTCCTATCAATTCATCATGCAGGAATCTCTGAGGTGTTCTAGATAGCCATCCTTCCTTCAAGGGCTGGCAATGAAGTGAATGAGGAAAGCAATGAGGGGAATTTTCCAGAAAAAGTAGGGCCTTTGACAGGCTTTGCCACTGTGTAAGTTTTATTTCAGAGATAAAAGAGTAAAGTCCTATGCACAAAAGAAATTTGAGTAATAGCCAGATGCCAAACCTTCACTGAGTTCTTGAAGAATAAATACATCTCTCTAACATATCGCCTGAAGCTAATCTATTTTGGAAGTCAGCACTGTATCCTAGAAATAAGAATTCAGTATGTCATATGTATTTATTCAGTCATATCAATATGGCACCTACTTTTGCATGATGTTAAAACTGTAATTACAAAGAAGTCTGAGACCCTGCCTAGACAGGCTCATGGGTTTGTTGGGGGTGGAGATGGAGGAATTAGGAAGGAGGAAGACACAGGAAAGTAAACAGTTACTGTACAATGATTTATGAATGAAAAGGGGGAGGTTCCAAGATACTGTTGAATTAGAGGAGGAAGTTCTTAATTATGCCAAGAGCCAGGAAGGGCAGAGGTAGCTGGGAAGGTTTTACAGTGGGGTCAGTTCTGTGTAAAGATTTGAAAATGAGTAGGCGTTCACCAAGAATAAGGGTGGGGAGATGGAGGTTGGCTTCTAGTTACTCAACAAATTAACTCAAAATTCCATTCGTACTGTATATGTAAGTTGATATTCTTGGAATGCTTATTTTTGAATAGTATTTGTTGAATACTATCAGTAATATCAGTTGAGTAAATATTTGTTGACAATTTATTCTTTCTGCCTAGGTTATGCCACCTCTCAGTCATGTCAATTGGCTCTCAATCTGCTGTTGACTCTCTCATAACAATCAGAACAACCACCTTCAGGAAAAAAAAATATTGTAAATACTTGTAGACTATTAGGGTGTACAACCAGTGAAACTCCTACCGCCATAAGAGTAGGTTATGTGCCTCATACATTATTTGTTAATGGTTATGCAATAATCTTATCTATCATATACAAAATAATGAAGAGCTTATCAAGTCCAATCTATCCAGCGTGGCTCCATTAACTCTCTGTTTCTTACCACAGGAATGAGAGGTAGACCAGGAGTGCAACCACAACTGGATGGCAGGAAATTTTAAATCTCAAGAAAGTACAAGTACAAACCATACTTTATACACAAGTACCACACACTTTATTCAGTTCTACCCTCTTTTACGTCTCTAATGAGGGGTGTGAGTGGGTAAAAAGTCAGCCGGTAAAATAAAAAAACAATAAAATTGTGTAGTATGTTGGAAAACGGTAAGTTCTCTAGAAGAAAATATAGAGGAAAAATAGTGAATAGGGGTGCCAGATTAGAAAAAGGGAATACAGTCCTTAAATACGATTGTCAGGGCAAGTCTTGTTAAGACTTGAAGGAGATCAGAGGGTGTTAGCTCATGGGATATCTGGGATGAGAGTGATCTGAGCAGAGGGAAGAATTTGTATAAAGACATTAAGATGGATGTAGACCTGGTCACTTAACAAATAGCAAGGATGGGATTGTGGCTGGCCAGAATAAAACAGGAATAGAAAAGCAGTAGATAAAGTCAAGGATATAATGGGGGGAGGGGTGGCAAACACAGAGTCTTCTGAACACTGAAAAGACTTTTATTCTTAATGATATGAGCAGTCTGTGCAAAGGTTTGAAATGTGATGACATGGTCTGACTTAAGTTTTAATACCCTCTCTCAGGCCGTTGTTTTGAGAATAAGTATAGATTTTAGAAGATACAAAGCAGAAGCAAGGCAACCAATTCATGATCTATTTTAGTTTGCAGATGAGAGCTGATATTTGTTTGAACCTGGGTGACAGCAGAGGAAGTTGCAAGAAATGTTTAGATTCTGGATTAATTTGGAAGGTAGAGCCAATAGGTGTGTGAATGTTCAGGTACTCTGTCACTCTGTGTTTGTGGGCAGAGAGCCTCCAGGAGCTCCAGAACAGTGTTAGCGAACCCTCACAAGCAAAGTAGAAAGAAGCAGGGAGCCCTCACAAGCAAAGTAGAAAGAAGCATTTGAAAAGGATCTGAAGGAATCTGGTAGAGCACCAAAAATATCTACAACAAATCCAATATTGAATAGTAGTTGGCTCTACAAGGTGGAGTTTAGGAAAGGGGTGTGGTCTTGAAACAGAACTTGAGCATCTTTACAAATAGTTGGAATAAAACATGAGCCTGGAGGGGTCCCTCAAGGAAATGAGTGTCAACAGAAAAATAGAAGGGGAGCCAAGATTAGTCCTGAAGCTTAATGCATTAAAAGGTCAGGAAGGAGAGGGGATAGGAGCAAATAAGACTGAAATAGAATTTCAGTGGTGGTGGAAGGAAAACTAGAAAATTGTAGCATTGTGTAAGCCAAGGAAAAAAAAGTTCATTGAGGAAGATGGAATATCATTTGGATAGAGTGCTATTGAATTGATAAGGAAGATGGGAGCTGAGAGATGACACTGGATTTGGAACCATGGCAGTGACTGGTGACCTTGACTTGAACAATTCTGTGGAAAGGTGTGGGGGAAAGCCAACTTTAAGAGACAATACCAGGAGAAGAATTGCAGGCCATCAGTATAAATCACATTTCGGGGGGGGGGCGGTGGTTGCTGCAACAGGAGGCAAAGAAATAAGGTAGTAATTGGCAGGACAAAGGAGGGACAAAAGAGCATTTTTAAGGAGAAATAAGAGCATGTGTGTATGCTACTATAAATGATTCGGTTAGAGATGTAGTGAGATCTCTTAGAGGAATTAGAGATCCGCTTCACAAGGCTTATTTGAGAGACACTTTCAGTACTCTATTATCAAGTAGAACCTATAGGCACCCAGCAAAAACTTGGAAAGTGGACAAGAGGCTGAATTTTAAAGTATGCCTGAGTGAACCTAACATATGATGTGTATAACCACTAATATTATTCCTTTAATACTCATAAATTATTCTGCTGATTAAAATATTTTTAAGGTTTAAGTAAGTGAGAGGCAACCTTCTGTATTTTTTCCTCTATCAAATACATTTGCTTGCCATTCAATAGCAAATTTCATGTGGTTTGTAATGTGCAGAATGTCTGTACTGGGCATAGACAGAGACCTGAATATAATAATAATTAAAGAAGCAATTTCTTAACTTTAGGATCTTATAGTTTCATCGGAGAGATCAAATATACCATCCTGAAATAATAGGAAATAATAATAATATTTAACAATCATCGAGCACCTAAATGTGCGGTAAACATTGTGAAAGCACTCCAAATCCATTATTTATATCAAGCTTTCTCAACCTCAGCACTATTGACATTTTGAGGTGGATAATTCTTTGTACGGGGTAGGGCTGCCCTGTGCATTGTGAGATGTGTGTAGGAGTTCCCATGTTTTCTGCCCACTAGATGCCAGTAGCATCTCCCTTCCTCCAGTTGTGGCAAATAAAAATGTCTGGAAACAATACAACACAATGAATGTACCTTTTCAATTAAACTGGTAACTGTTGTGTAGAACGTATTACAATGGGGGACTCAGAAGACGTGAAGACCAGGGCAGTCTAGAATATAACCGGGAATGAAGTTGTTTAACTTAGAGAGGTAGGGGTCCCAGTGAATAAAACTATGATCATTCAAAGAATATCTATAAAATTAGGTGGATTAAGGATATGTTCATTACAGTGACTATAATCACATTGATTCTGACCCATACACAGTAGAACTGATGATGGTTACAAAATCATGAAGATAGTCCCAATGATCAGATTAGCAGTCATGCAACCAGTTCTTTTGAGTTAGCTGCCTTGATGTTGCCATGCTTGCTTGCTTGCTGTTTTTTTTGTACTTCAGTGGTGTGTCCCAAGGTACTCTGTAGCTTGACTTGCCGTGGAAGATCTCCTAAAAGCAACCTCAGTGTTATCAATTTAACTATGCTCTAGGGAGCATGACTATTAAAGTTATTATCTATACAAGGAACAGGAAAATGACATATTGAGACCATTATCTGAGTCGAAGAATCCACTACCATCGTGGCATAGCCTACACTAACCAAATGGCACCTGTAAATCAGCCTGAGTGGTCAAGATAATGTTCTCCATTCTCTATCTTGCTTGGTCATACTTTTTTTTTTGTAGGTTATTCCTGTTCTTCTTCATCTCCCTCTCAAGTTTATGTTTCTCTGCCCAAATTTGATTCTTCCACTTAAGGATAGTAGAGGAACTAGATGAAAATTGGTCAGTCAGCACTGAAACATCTAAATTGCTCTGGGGAGGAAAGACGTAGAATAAGTAACGTGGGAACTTATATTTCCCAGGTCTTCATAGATGATACTGCAAAGTGAGTTTGCCGAATTTTGTGACATATGCAATCCAAAACATGATGCAGATGATGATAATATTAGCAATGTCCAGAATAACTTTCTACATAGATTAAATTATGTAGTTCCAGAAGCTTAGGAAAATCCCTCAGGCCACCCAAATAAATGTCCCATCTGCTTACTGATGCCTGAAATTACATAGTAAGAGTTTCATTTCTTAGCCCCAAGCATTTGATTCCTGTTAAAATGCAAATCTCCTGGGTATGGCAATACTCTAAGTTGCTGCTATATCCCAGGGGTGGAAAATGATTTTCAGAGACTTTCTTTAAAACGTATTTGGACAAGGAGAAGAGTATGAGGCCACTGGACCCTGGAAACAGGTGGAACAGTAAAACTTAATAGCTAGGGGCTGGGGAGGGGTGAGAAAAGGGAATACAAAGAGAAGAATGCAAAATGCAAGAGGGAGCACATGAAAAGACCTTACTATCTTTTCTGGATCTGAGAATTGATATTGCTACATGAGAATGAGCTTACTTTACTATTTTATATCCTCTGTATCCAGGTGGTGCAGAATTCAATGTATGTAGCACACGTGTAGCTAGGGTAAGGGTAGATATTCTTGTAACTTTATAAGGATGATTACTTGTGATATCTCTTTACCAGTTTGGGTTGTGGTGTGTGGAAACTACCCTAACCCAATCACCCCCTCCCCCTCTTTTTGATTTACAGTCTTTCTCTTTTAAACAGAGCGAGGCAGATCTGGAAATTTTCTTGGAAAATATTATAAATTTCTCATCAGCCTTATTATACACAGAAGTGTCCCAGGTGTCCCTTAACCACCCTCTGAAATAGCATCACTATGTCACTCCAGGTGGAGTTGATCATTCACGTTACATCACTATACTGTTGAAGATTGCTCTTATGTAACCTGTATAGATTGTTAATGCAAAAGGAGTCATGAACAAACCCTTTGGCGTCCTTTGAGTTTATTAAAAATGCTTTCTTTTGAGAGAAATTTAGTCTTGTTTAGGTTGTAATCAATGATAAAACATCTATAAGACTCTGAATAGGAATTAGCATGTTTTTTAAAGAATATTATGTTTGCATCCTTAGTTTAAAATTTGGTCCTTCCTAAAACTCTCTGACAAAACATGAAACCCCTTTATGTATACTGAATTAAAGGAAATGCTTTTTAAGTGAGAAAAAAAAATATTTCCAGCATCATCTATTTTTTCAATTTGTATTTGCATAGTTCGGATTTGCTTAAATATACGAATATCAGTATGCTTTATCTATTTAGATACAGTTCAGGAAAGTCATGAGAATTGAGAAAAGAACAGCAAAAATGTCTACTTTTTATTCCATATTACAGCTAAATTCTCACCTAATTGTCTCTAATTTAAAAAAAAAAAATTATGAGAGTTTACTTGTATCCCTTTTACATGGAGAGAAGTGACCAATTCAGGTAGGAGTTGATATCCTCTCTTGTCAATTTCACAACTTAAGTTGATATTGTATCTCAAAGCATCTGAATTCTGAAGATTTGGAGAGCCTCCAGTTACTCCCTTTATTTAAAGGGGGAGATGAAAACTGAGCCAAGGAGGTTGAGTGATGTACCAAAAGACTTCCACTAAAGCAAATCCTTGATGTGGTTTCCTGATCCTTACACAGTGAGCATTTCATCACAGCACTCTGCCCTATTGAAAATGGTAAATATACTTAAGATTTTAGGCTTTGTTGAGTTTCAAAACATCCACATACTTAAACGTTTATGAAACTCAGAGAGAAACTAGTGAAAATTCTTGGGTGGAACAATCCAGAACAAAGAATGGAATTTCCAATTTGTATTAATTGCTCAGGAAATGAAGGCCCGAAGAGGTCAAGTAGCCAAATTTCATACAACTAGTCAATAGTAAAGTTGAAAGTAGCACCATAAACTTCTGTTTAATCGACTCAACAGTGTGGCCTCTTTACATGCAAAATAGGCGGAGAACAATGTGTTGCTATAGAGAGGGAGGATTGGTGAAGTACCAGGTTCTGACCATAGGAAACTATGACTGGAGTTCACGTCTTATGAAATGGGTAGCCATGCTTAGAAATGTTCCCTGAGGTAGTGAAAGAGTGTTGTTCAGACTTCAAATGCCAGAGATGTAAATAGTTGTTAATTGTGAACAAATAGTAAATCCCAAAAAATGTGTGAAGAGGTGAAAAAAAACTGGAAAAGCACTCAACATGCCTTGGGCATAATATAAACAGAATTTCATGCAAATACCAAAAATCTTCAGACTATTAATGTGCATTCCTAAGCAACTCACTCTCTTGCAGTATACAGAAATGCAAAATCAACACTTTTGTGAACTGTAGTTCTCTTATAAGGCATATAATCCCTCATCTTTTAAATATTGGATTATCTTTTCCCCAAGAAAACAGAAATTCTTTCATGAATAAATAATCAGTTCGCAATCATCTTTATATACCCTAGCTCTCTCCTATATGTAACAGAATGCCTACATACAATAGACTCTTTAAAAAATACTTGTTAAAGAAATAAGGAAATGATCATATGGCCAAGAGTAATTTAACACAGATAATTACCTGAAAAAATTGAAAATTTCTGCAAAGGAAGAAGACTGATGAGAGGAAAAAAGAAGACAAACAGAAAGAAAAAAGGTTATTTGTGCATAAAATATTTCACAAGTTTAATCAACACAAATGTATACTAAAAGAAGTCACCCACCTTAGGCATTTCTCAATAAACATGCACCAGGTGTCTACTTTGTGAGAGAGAGATGTCAAATGATGTCTTTCATGAAGGCTCAGTGAATGAGTTGGGATGATAGGAGCAGTAATAAGATGGTTTGATAAAACACAAACACAGAAATCAGAACAATCTGGATTAAAATCTTGCCTTTTCTGTTTACTATCTACATAACCTTAAGCTACTTATTTAAAGCTTCTAAGAATCACTTTAACATCTAAAGACTGAGGATAGTACTTAAGTATAAGATTGCTGTGGGGCCTAAACAGAATAACGCACATCAAGCAGCTAGAAAAATGCCTTCATGTACTATTCTCCTCTCTTCATTTCCTCATCTGGAGTTACGTGGACAATGGTAAGTAAATAGCAGCAGCAACAACATGAAACAATCCTATTAAAAATGGGCAAAGGACCTGAATTGACATCTTTCCAAAGAAGACATGCAAATGTCCAACAGACACGTGAAAAGATGCTCAACATCACTCAACATCATGGAAATGCAAATTAAGTCCCCAGTGAGATATTACCTCACACCTGTTAGGATAGCTTTTTAAAAAAGACAACAAAGAGATTGTCAGTGAGGATGTGGAGAAAAGTGAACTCCTGTGCACTGTTGGTGGGAATGTAGATAGGAACAGCTACTATGGAAAACAGTATGGAGGTTGTAGGGGCCAAGGGCAGACAGCCCCAAGTAGGGTTACTTTGGTATGGACATCATTTTGAGTTAAAAGCAACCAAAACCCAGCAGCTTCAGGAAAAGCTCTTTACCTCCCCATCACCTGCCTAATGGTACCAGGAAGAGAGCTATTAACAGAGATTCCTCTTTACCTAAGAAACGTATTTACATAATAAGGCAACCTTTGTTTTCCAAACATCTTTCACCTTCTTGCTAATGGTCTTTCTCCCCTTTGTATTTTCAGGCACCTTCCTCTCTCCTTGGATTTATATAAGCATCATGCCCTATAACTGTCTTTGGGATTTCTGTGTCTATGTGGATTCCCCTTACATATGCTATTAAATTTGCTTTTCTCTTGTTAATCTGTCTTGTGTCAATTTGATTCTTCAAGTCCTTAGAAGGACCTTGAAGGGCAGAGAAAATTCCTCCTCCTCAAGAAGATTCTTCAAAAAATTAAACATGGAATCCCACTTTAGATACCTATCCAAAGGAATTGAAATCAGTTTCTTGAAGAGATATCTGCACCTTCATGTTTATTGCAGCATCAATATGGAAACAACCTAAGTGTCTGTCAACAGATGAATGAATAAAGAAAATGTGATAGATAGATGATAGATAGATAGATAGATGATAGATAGAAAGATAGATATAGATAGATAGATATTATTCATCCATAAGAAACAAGGGCATCCTGCTATTTGCAATAATATGGATGAAACTGGAAGATAATTATGTTAAGTGAAAAAAGCCAGACAGAGAAAGACAAATATTGTATGGTGTCACTTATATGTGCAATCTAAAAAAGTAAAATGTCAAACTCATAGAAACAGAAAACAGAATGGTAGTGGTGGTTGTCAGGAGCTCGGTGTGGGAGAAATGGACAGATGTTGGTCAAATGGTCCAAACTTTCAGTTATTGGATGAATAAGTTCTGGGGATATAATATACAGCATGGTGACTATAGTTAATAATATTCTATTGTATACTTGATATTTGCAAAGAGACTATATCTAAAAGTGTTATCAACACACACACACACACAGGATAACTATGTGAGGTCATGGATGGGTTAATTAACTTGATTGTGGTAATCATTTCATAATGTAGATGCATATCAAACTGTCATGTTGTATACCTTAAATCTAAACTATTTTATTTGTCAATTATACTTCAGTAAAGCTGAGGAAAAAAAGAAAGGAGACACATGGCTACTGTGTTTCCCAAATAGAATAACTGACCCAGAAATGAAGGCTCTATCAAATGGGCTTAGATGTTCTGTCTGTGCTTCCATCTCAGTTCTCTTGCTCACAGAAGATAGTTGGTAACTACAATGAAAGTGAATATTCCCAGGATGCCATAGTCCTTTATGAGGTAGATTCTCACTGACCCAAAGGAGGTGATGCCAAGCACAGCCTGAAGTGTTACTAACCAGTGTGTTCTCACCAGACAATTGGGACCTGCTTTTCAGCCCACTCCCACTCAGCTGCTAGCAGATCAGTGGGGTTTGGTAGAAATGAGCTAAATATTCATCAATCCTGTTTGCTGTTTTTCCTAGACATTTGCTAGACTACATTGCCCAGCTTCTCTTGAAGTTAAATGTGGCTACACAAATGAGTTCTAACCTACCTATTTTTAACTAATGGAATATGATCAGAAGTGGTTGGGGCCCTCTAGCCCCACAAAGGCTTTCTCAAATCTCCATGTTCTTTCTCCTTCGGCCAACTGATGCGTATGGATATGGTGACTTTGAAAATCATGAAGAGAAGGAGACTGGATCCTGAAATATTGAACAGAGAGCTCTCAAATAGTCTGGGCATGAGCAAGAAATGGTAGCTAGCTGTGACCCTACACAGATTTAGGAGGGAAATACCTTCCTTGGTCATTACTCAAGGTTTATATGGCTGAACAAGCTATTTGAGCAGATGAGAACTGGCTCCTCTGATGAATTTGAGAAGGAAGAGAAAGGGGCAGTTCCTTGCTTTGGGCTCTCGCCAGTGTTCACCTTGACAAGACAAGCAGTGAGCAGCAACAACAGAATGATTTGAAGATGACAAAAGGACTTCCAGTCTCTAAATACCCCCTCAGTTCCTACCCAGTAGACTTTAACTTCCCATGCTGAGACTGTAAGAGAAGGAGATAAATATCACAACAAAAAATGCCCTTGCATTTTCTTCCCTGTACTTGGTAGGCACCAAATGCATACTTATTGAGTTAAAAAGATGAATTAGAATGACTCTCCCAAAGCTGTCTCAATGTCTGTCTCTGGAAATAGAAAGCAAAACTATTTTTATTCACAAATGAATACAGAGTTGCTGACATCGGTGACATCTGGGGATAATAAAATTTATGTGGTGGGTGATTAACACCACGGGACATCCCAAGTGGGACAAGGTTTAATGGGCAGCTCCAATGGTTCTCCCTATCCAAGAGGCATCAGGTTGTAGGGGAAGAAAAATAATTTTCCCTTTACCCTTCTAGGTTGTTGGCTGAGACTCCCCTTTAATAAAAAACAGATTAACAGGAGAAAAACAAACAGGAATTTAATAACATGTATACCTCCTGTATGCATGGGAGAGACCAAGAAAACTGAGTAACTCCCTAAAATGGCCCAAACCACCAACCTTAAATACCATCTCCAGCTAAAGACCAAAGAAGATGGGTCATGGGAGTTTATGGGAGGCTATCAGGAAAAGCACAGCAAACAAGGGTAAGGTTCTCATACAGATTTAGGTCTTTGCCCTCCCCATTGACAAGAGTTTCTTAGAGATTTAGTCATTTTTCTCTTCTTGGTACAGAGAGGGGCATACCCTTACAAATGAATATTTCCCTTATAAATGTAAATGTGTCTTATAAAAACGTAACCTCAACTCAATATTCAGAGCTCTTCTTATATCTGCTGTTGCCTAAAAATAATCAGCCTAACATAATCCTTATGCCAGGGACATATTTTGGAGTGACATATTCTGTTCCCCTTCAAGGTACAAAGAAGATAAATCTCAGAAGGATGCTCAAGGAACGCACTGCCAATGGAGAGAGTTGCTAAGAGTGAAGGTGAATTCCTCCTTTAAAATGTACCTCCAAATGGCCCTTGCCAGCCCAGTGCTGGAAGTGGTAAACAAATTAAAACAAACCCAATCAAGTAAGCCCTGCATTTGGATTGCACAATACTGAATTCAGGCCCTAATATAGCAATTAATGCTATTAATAATATTGCACATAATTTGTATTGAAAGCAAAAAAAAGTGATAAAGCAATTTCCTTAGGAATGTGTATTAGACAAATTTCTTTGATCTAATATTCTAAATCCAGGGCTTTAGAATTTAAATGTTATTTACTTCCCCATTCTGTAAAATGAATGGAGAACATTTCCGCAAATGATAATGTGGGATTGATGAACTTATACATATCAGGTTTTCAGTCTACTTGGAAGAAAAATAGTACAAATGCTGAAGTATTGCTATTCAAAGAGAATGATGAACGCTTTACTTCCAGATACTTATTTATGGAGTAGGAAACAGTTGCTTTTTTTCTGTATTTCTAGTTAGAGGAAGTTACCAACACATGAAATGTAATAGGTCACTCTTCAAAATTGACTCGTTTCCACTTTAGCAACAAGTCCTTGAACTAAGGAAATTCTATAAGCTGGTCAATTTGTTCTCAGAACCAATTCTAAAATGATTCGGTTGGAAGCACAGATGTAAAAGATTCAAACACTGAACTGAATCCAAAAATATTGCGCCAATCATTTTCATTTTGCCAGATTCAGCTGACCGCTTTTGCTTCTTCCCAGAACTTGTGACCAGCTCTGACTCTAAAATGTAAGGATGAGGATCCATAATTAGCTCTCTGATACCAAATTACCAAATGCCCTGAATTTTCATGATTAAATACTGTGGACAAGGACTGATAGCTACTGTAGCATTCGAGAATCAGCCTGATTGGCTCTCTCCTTGCATCTCCAGCTGTATCTTCTTGCCTTCCCCCTGAGATGGCTTCTGTATTCCCCACTCTCCAGGTGTCAAGTTGTGGTTTCCAGATAGGCCCTGCTTTCTCTTCTATTCCTTTGTACCTGCTATTACCACCGCTTACCTAGAGCACACTTTCTTTTCCCCCATTTTGTTAATTCCTATTAGTCCTTGAAAATTTCCCCAAAATGCCTTCTCAAGGAAACCTCCGAGCAGACAGTATAGAAGTTTATCTCCTGCCATAATTCTGTCACAGCACCAGTCACAAGGTGTAGTAATTATTGGTTTAACTGTAAACTCCTAAGGTGCCAATGGGGCTCATTTAAATCTTTTTGAGTGAATTAATGAATGATGGCAGAAAGCCAAATTTTAAATTACCATTGTCATAAACTCCATGATAAATTGAGGTGAAATTGTTGGATTAAAATATGCCTCTTCTACAGGACTGTGAACCTTTAAAGGACACCCCCCAAGCCCAATACCCAGAATATAGATGTATAGATGCTCAATGAAGGAATGTAATCACGTATTTTATTAGATTTACCATCATTAGTATTACCAACAGTGGTATAGAAGATGAGCCCATTCTCTCCACACCATGCCCTGCCCCTATGTCTGGTGCATTAATACATTAGTTCTCAATATTGCATTCCATTTTCCCTTCGGTAAATACACATCTACAAATCTTATACCAGAGAGTGGTGTTGGTTTTTGATGTTCTACTTTCATTAAAAGCTTCTGGAATCAGAAATGCTTAAGCATTCTTAAGAAGAAGTAAAATTAGGAAATTTTGCATCATGCTAATTTCTATGTAGTTGTTGAACACATTCATCCATTTATCTAACCCATTTTTGTCAAGTGTTCAATGCACTGTACTAACCTGTGTAGGACTGAAATTGTAAATAAGACACATAGTGTTTTTTATCATGGAACTTATACATCAAAAGAGCATAAAGAAAAATGAGCACATCCTCAGGATATAGTTGAGAGCTATAAAAAGAAGTGAAGATATTTACCCAAACTGTGGAATATCCATACTTCTAATGTCTAACCATCGGTCTATCACTGAGTGGAATTTAGACAAGAATGAGGCAATGAAACTAGTTACAGAGCTATTTCAGCAATTTGGGTGGGATAGGAATGATTGGGTTCTCTATAGATTTAGAAGGTAGAATGAACAGGATTAGATAAGCATGTAAGTGAGAGAAATAAAAGTGCAAGATGACATCTGCATTTCTAATTGAGTAAACCGTAGTGCTGGTAGTCACTGAAATGGGGAAAAAATGAGAAAAGCATGTTGTATAGTTAGCAGGGAGGAGAGTTGATGAGTTTAGTTTTGCATATATTAATCTACATACCTGGAGAACATCTGTGTGGAGCTGTTCAGTGTGCAGTTGGATCTCAAAGGTTTATAGTTGGTAGTCACCTGCTTAAGGAAAATCACTGGAGCCATGAAAGTGAATGTGATATCCTAGGAAGAGTGTACAGTACAAGGGAAAAAATGGCCTAGGATATAATCTATAAATATTTACACATAAAACATGAACAGAGAGGGGCACCTGGGTGGCACAGGCAGCCAAGTGTCAGACTCTTGGTTTTGGCTCAGGTCATGATCTCAGGGTCCTGGGATCAGGCCTTGAGTCCGACTCCATGCTCAGCATGGAGTCTGCTTGAGGTTCTCTCTCTCTCTGCCCCTCCCACTGATTCTCTCTCTCTCTCTCCCTCCCTCTCTTCCCAAAATAAATAAATAAATCTTTAAAAAAAGAATAAAACCATGAACAGAGAAATAGGGGCCATCAAAGAAGCCAGGAGGTAACAGTGAAATTAGGAGATTATTTTTTAATTTTTTTTATTCTTATGTTAATCCCCATACATTACATCATTAGTTTTAGATGTAGTGTTCCATGATTCATTGTTTGTGCATAACACCCAGTGCTCCATGCAGAATGTGCCCTCCTCAATACCCATCACCAGGCTAACCCATCCTCCCACCCCCCTCCCCTCTAGAACCCTCAGTTTGTTTTTCAGAGTCCATCGCCTCTCATGGTTCGTCTATCCCTCTGATTTCCCCCCCTTCATTCTTCCCCGAAATTAGGAGATGATTAAAAGCAAAATAAGAAAGAATTATATGTCAAGAAGAAATGTCATTTGAGAGCTACAACTTGATAAATGCTAAAAACAATTCATTGGTCTTACCAACAATGTGGATGTCAATGATGTTGGCAAAAATTAATGGAATAGCAGAATCTTTGGAAGAAAATGAATCTTGGCAGAAACAGATAAAACCTACTGGGGAGAATAATTTAAAGTTATTTAAATAATTTTAAAATGGAGAGACATTAATGTAACTAGAATTAATATGTCAGTAGGGGAAATCCTTTCTAAGCATGTAAGGACTGACAATATAACCTTGTAGATAAAGCACTGGGTTTGATTTCAAATCTCAGCTCTTCACACACTACCCATCTATGGTTACTTCAATACATTGTTTTGAGAGCTTCAGGTCTCCTGTTTATAAAATAGGCATAATAATGCTAGCTATGCATGGGTTTTGGAAAAATGAAGCCCCCAACATAATGTCTAGGACAAATTGGGCCCTGAAGTACGTGAATGAATATAAATTATTAAAATAAACAGGGTCTTGGACTGTCATCTGAGTAAAGGGACTAAGAAAGCAGACAGGAATTCAAAAGTTGCCTGGGACATGGGAAAAAGATGGGTAAGAGAGATGAAGAATTAAAGAAATCATGCTAGGAAGAAGGTTGGGTGACCCTCGATGCCTGGGATGAAGATTTTAGATTTTATTTAAAGAGGAAGTGAACACACACAGACTAGCAAGATAGCAAGTTCCTTCCCACTGGTTATAAATCTCTTTGAAGGCAGAAAATTTGAAGGATATAGCCACAAAACTATCATCTTGATCATCACCATCACTGTTATTATCATCTCAACTAATATTCTTGAATGTTTTCCATATGCCAGGGGAAGAGTCAAGCCTTCCTATGCATTCTCTCATGCAATCCTCATCACGATCCAGTGAAGCACGCACTACTATTATCCTCATTTTAATGATAAGAAAATAGGCACTTAAGTAAGCAGCACTTACTTCACTCGAAGGGCACAAAATCAATGAGGAGGAGACCCGGAATGAGTATGTTGCTTCAAGGAAGGGGTATTCAAAGAACATTGAGGTAAAAACCCATTACACAAATCATATCACTAATTCTTCCAGTATTCCTAAAACCAAAGTTATTTTATCTATCTGAAATCTGAAACAGAGGGGAAAAAAATGTTCTCAGGCAAAGACACAATTAGTAGTAGAGCCAGGCAATGGCTAACTCTTCTCTTCTGGGTGTTTTTCTTACAACACAGATCTTTTTACTGCCCAGTATGAGGAGTGAAGACACACATTTTGCTTTCAAGCCTTCAAGGAGCTGTAATAAAGACTTGGCATGTATGATGTGAAAAGTGTTGTAGTCTCATCTTTACCAGTACAGGGGGACTTCTGATTCTTTTTTTTTTCTTCTTTTTTTTAACCCAACATAGAACAATTCTATTATTCTTAATACGGACACAGGTCTTTTTTTTTTTTTTTTTTTTTTTTTCAAGATTTTACTTATCTTTTTGAGAGAGAGAGAGAGAGAGCACCAGCAGGGGCAGGGGCAGAGGGAGAAGCAACTCCCTGCTGAGCAGGGAGCCCGACGTGGGACTTGACCCCAGGACCCTGAGATCATGACCTGAGCCAAAAGCAGATGCTTGACTGACTGAGCCACCCAGGCGCCCCAGGACACAGATCCTTCTGATGTTCTCTTTTATGTTATCCTATGGCCTTTGCCATGAGTGAAAATGTATTTCTCCCTCCTACATCCTCTCTCACATCCTTACTTGCAATGCACTTGAATTTTACCTGATAGCCCCTTTATCTTTCCATTTTTCTGGAGTCTTATCATTCCCTAATTCTGTAAATTTCTTATATATCAAACCCAAGCCCCACGGTTGATCACATAAGCACATTTCACCAAGTCTATAACTGTATTATGCCCAGGCTTTGCCAACTGTCTGCATGGTACATTTATCTTCTAGATCAGTAGGACTATTTGTCTTTTTACTCTTACAGTGGAATGGCCAAACCCCTAGATTAAAGAACAAAACTCAATGGATGAAGCCAGGAATTCATGATCTCTAATCCTAACTGACCACGTGGTGCCAGACACCCATGCTTTTTTGTCCTTGACACTTGGTTTAACTCTCCTCCGCTCCGTTACAATTCCGAAATGACAACACTCCTCTCCAGTCCTCAATCTCCATTTGATCTTGGAAGTTTGCTTGCATGATATTTCGTCAAGGAGATTGAGGCCATGAAAGGACAAGCTGCATCAATTCAGCGATCAACGCTTCCTCTTTACTGACTGCTTGTCTGAGGTGTTTTTCTTTCTGTACAAGATCAGAGCTTCCATCTTGACTCTTCGTTTGATCCCATTCTGCTTCCTTTGGACTTTCGTTCCATGAGATATGCCTTCTCCCTCCTATAATTTTTTCTAATTATTATTTTTATTTATTTTTTAAAGATTTTTAAAAATAATCTCTACACCCAGTGTGGAGCTCAAACTCCCAACCCTGAGATCAGGAGCTATATGCTCCACACACTGAGCCAACCAGGCACCCCTGTTATTTTTTTTTATTATTATTATTTTTAATCAAATGTTTTTTTAGAGTAATTTTAGATCTACAGAAAAATTATGAAGATAGTAGAGAGACTTCCCATATACCCTATACCATGTTACTTTTATCATTAATATCTTATTTTAGTATATGGTACATTTATCACATTTAATGAAGCAATATTAATACATTGTCATTCATTAAAATCTATAGTTCAGATTGTGTTCCACAGTCCCATCCAAGATATCACATAACGTTTTGTTATCATTTTTCCATAACTTCCTCTGGTTGTGACAGAATCTCCAGCTTCCTCATCATGGTGGGAGTTTTATTTTTAGCACTGTTTTATATTCTAACACTATGAGATGTTCCAGGCTCATCTTGTGTGTTTCATGTCCCAGTCCTCGCATCAGTCATTTATCCAACAAGCCCTTGTTACCTATATTGGAAAATGGAATTAGAAGCCCAGAATTAGGCACTAGGTCTCCTCGTTGTTACTGCAGTGTCATTACCTCTAGGCCCTCTGAGCTATCAGAGCAAGGAAATATATGCATCTATGCCAATCTGTGTATATGCACATATCTTGTATACATATGCAGTTTTTTCTATATATAATATCTGTATCTATACTAAGCTAAGCATATGTTCATACTCATGTCCATAATTCGAATCCATCATCATTCTAGACTTCTTCTGTTGCTAATTTGTAATGTTCCACTCCAACAATAAGAAATTTGGCTTCCAACACATACCATCCCTCTACTTGATTGTTCAGTTGCAGTATACGTATACAGTAGTTTCAGAATTGTTGATCCACTGGGAAAGAAATTTATCAACTAGAGTACAGTTCTTATGTACAGTTCCTTTGCCTTAACTTTTTACAGACTCCACTCATTCCCAAAGTTACTTAGGTCAATCTCTCCTCTCCCTCTTGAGAGATATATTTTTTCATGTTTCTTTTTTATTTGTTTCATACATTTCTAATAAGATTAGAGTCATCATGACATTCCACATTTTATCCTGAAATCTCCTAGCCTTTTGAATGACTTTTTAAACTAGTGTGCATTACTGTTCTTTTTGTGGTAGAATTCTGTAAGTTTTGACAAATACATTGTCATGTGTTGACCATTTCAATATCACACAAAATAGTTTCAGCACTTTAAAATATCTCCTGTGCTTCACCTGTTCAACCCACCTACCCAAGAACCCCTGGAAACTAGTCATCTGTATCATCTTTACTGTTTTGCCTTTTCCAGGATATCGTATAAATAGTATTACACAGCCTTTTCAGACTGGTTTCTTTTACTTAGCAATATACATTTGCAATTCATCCAATATTTGCAGTTTGTTTATATAACCATATATTAAAGGATATTTTGGTTGCTTCTAATTTTGAGCAATTATAATTGAAGCTGCTATAAACATTTGCAGGCATGCTTTTGTGTGGACATAGGTTTTCAAATCAGTTGGTTAAATACTTAGGGGCAGGACTGCTGGATAAGACAATATTTAGCTTTGTTAAAAATTGTCAGACTCTCTTTCAACATGGTTCTACCCCTTTGCATTCCCACAAGCAGTGAATGAAACTTTCTTTTCCTCTGTATCCTTGCCAGCAATTGGTATTGACATTGTGGCAAAAGGGGTAAAGAGTTAGCTATTCTAATAGGGGTATAATGGGGTCTTTCTCAATGGCAAGTGATGTCATTTCTCAAATGAATTTCTCAAATGGCAAATGATGGTAAGTATCATTTCATATGCTTATTTACTGTCCATATATCTTTTTTGGTGAGGTATTATCTGTTCACATCTTTTTTGTTTGTTTTTCAGTTGAGTTTTATAAGTTCTTTGTTTATTTTGGATACAAGTCCTTCATCAGATATGAGTTTTCCAGAAGTTTTTAATTTAAAAGTCTAATTTACCAATCTTTTTCTTTCATGGATTGTACTTTTTATATCATATATTGAAAACTCATCATCAAACCCAAGATCACATAGATTTTCTTCCAGGATTTTGTCTACAAGTTTTATAGTTTTGCATTTTACATATAAATCTGTGATACATTTTTATTTAAGTTTTGAAGAGTGCAAGGTCTGTATCTAGGTTCCTTTATTTATATATGGACACCTAATTATTCTAGCACCATTTGCTGAAAATACTATCCTTTCTCTAGGGAATTTTTTTTGCTCCATTGTCAAAGATTATTTGACAATGTTTGCGTAGTTATTTATGGGCTCTCCATTGATCTATGTGTCTATTCTTTCACCAGTACCAAACTTTCTTGATTAATGTTGGTTTATAGTAAGTCTTGAAGTTGGGTAATGTGAGTCCTCCAACTTTAATTTCCTTCAGATTGTGTTGGCTATTCTGGGCTTTTTGCCTCTTGATATAAACTCAAGAGTCAGCTTGTTGATATCTAAATAGGTTGCTAGTATTTTTATTGGAATTGCATTGAATACATAGATCAAATTGGGAAGAATTAACATCTTAACAATATTGAGTCTTCCAACTCATGAATGTGGAATATCTTTCCATTTATCTGGACCTTTCTCACTCTTGTCATCAGTGTTTTGTAGTTTCTTCATACAGATCTTATGCGTATTTTCTTAGATTTATACCAAAATATTCCATTCTTTTAGTGCTATTATAAATAGTACATTTTAAAATCCCAATTGTTTATTGCATAGATAATCTTGCTATCTGTCAATGAAGATAGTTTTATTTCTTCCTTTCCATTTTGTATACACTTTATTGTTTTTCTTATTCTACTGGCTAGGGCTTCCAGTACAATGTTGTTTAGGAATGGTAAGAGAGAACATCCTTGCCTTTTTTTTTTACCTTAGGGGGAAAGCATCTCACCATGAAGTAGTATGTTAGCTACCGGTTTTTGGTAGATGTCTTTTTCAAGCTGAGAAAGTTTCACTTTATTTCTAGTTTGCTGAGAGTTTATAATCAATAATATGTATTGGATTTTGTCAAATACTTTTTTAGCAGCAGTTGATATAATCATATGAGTTTTCCTCTTTAGCCTGTTGATATGGTAGATTACATTGATTAATGTTCAAATGTTGAACCAATCTTGACTATCTGGAATAAATTCTAAGTGATCACAGTATATAATTTTTTTTACATTATTGGATTCAACTTGCTAATATTTTATTAAGGGTTTCCATCTATGCTCATGAAAGATATTAGTCTATCCTATCTTCTTGGTTATCTTGGCTGGAGGTATATCAGGGGTTTATCAAAATTTTAAAAAAAATCATATTTAAAAAATCTTTTCAAAGAATCAATTTCTGGTTTCTTTGGGTTTTTTAAATTATTTTTCTGTTTTCAATTTCATTTATTTCTTCTCTAATTTTATTATATCCTTTCTTCTCCTCGCTTTCAGCCTAAATGGCTCTTCTTCCTCTAGTTTTCTCAGGTAAGAGTTAAGTTTATTGATTTTTTAAGTCTTTCTTCTTTTCTAATGCCTAAGTCTCCCTCTAAGCACTGCTATCACTGCTGCATTCACAAATTTTGCTGTTTTGTATTCATTTTTATTTAGTTAAAAATATTTTTAAATTTCTCTTGAGACTACTTCTTTTATGGGTTATTTAGAAGCATGCTTTTTAAAATTTTTAGATACTTAGGGGTTTCTATATATCTTTCTGTTATTAATTTCTAGTTTAATTCCATTGTAGTATGAGAACATACTTTGTATAATCTTGCATTTTATTATGTCATTAAGGAGTACTATGCCCCAGAATATGGTCTATCTAGGTGAATGATCCCATGTGAGCTAGAGAAGACTGTGTTTTCTGCTGTTTTGGATGGAGGCATATAAATATCAGTTAGATCAAGTGATTGATCATCTACATTCTTCCCAATTTTTCTGCCTGTTTGATCTGTAAGTTATTGAAGGAGGAGAGTTGGAGGTCTCCAGCTATTAGTTTGTCTATTTCTTCTAGTAGTTCTTGGTTGGCGTGTTCAGGTTTAAGACGCTATGTCTTCTTGGAAAATTGACACCTTAATTACTAAGTAATCTCCTTCTTTATCCCTGATCATCTGCAGTCTGCTTTGTTGGCAATTAACATAGCTCTCCAGCTTCCTTTTGATTGGTGTTGGCCTGATATATCTTTCTCCTTGCCTTTACATTTAACCCAAGTGTTTTTTAATTTAAAGTCAGTGAATCTTGATTGTTTTTTTTAATTTACTCTGGAAATCTTTGTCTTGTAATTGGTATATTTAGACCATTCACATTTAAAGTGATTATTAATACAGTTGGATTAATAACTTATCATGTTCATATCTGTTTTCTACATGTTGTATTTGTTCTCCCCCCCCCCCCGGTCTTCCCTGGTTTAATTGAGCATTTTTTATATGACTCCATCATATCTCCTTTCTTATGATATCAAATAAAGTTCTTGAAAGAATTTAGTGATTGCTCTAGAGTTTACAATTCAGCATTTTATCTAATCAAAGTCCACCTTCAAATAACACTGCACTATTTCATGTGTAGAGACAGTGACTTATCATAGACTCTTTCTTCCAATTTCCCATTCCTATCCCTTTCAACAGCGGTTTCCTTTATCCATGTGCTATAATCGCACAATACCTTGTTACTATTATAACCTTAAGTAATTATCTTTCAGTTCAATTAAGAATAAGAGATGATTTTTTATTTGGCATTTACTTATCCTTTCTCTCTGCTCTTCTTTTCATCTAGATCCAAGTTTCTTACCTAAATTATTTCCTTGTGCTCGAAGAACTTGACTTTGTGTTCAGTATTTTATCTCAACAGAGCCTATTAGAGGACCTGGCATTTTGCTAGCACTCAATAATTATTTTGTAACAACTGCACAAATCTGTTAGGTGAGAAAAATGTGTCATCACATGATGTTATTATCTATTTACAACTATCATTATCTCTCTACATCCAACAGACTCGAATTTCCACAAAATAAGACCATATATCTGTATATCTAATTCACAATGTCAGGTACAGTGTCTGACACAACTCGGTAAGTATCTGTTGAACTGAATTATTGCTGCAATAGGAATATTAATATTATACATGCAAACGACCTTCTAATTATTACTTTGTGCATTGTAACTATTACATTAATATATCATTAATATCATTTTAATTTGCTGAATGGCCCTCATGGAAAATAAGAGTTTGGGGCATTTGCCTCCAGTTGGGGGCTTCAACTGGAAACTAAGAGTAAGCATGACTAGTAATAATTCTTTACATTTGCCTATTATTTGTAATTTTGTGATTGGTTCAGCACACATGGTCCCATTAAGATCCCACAAAAGCCATTTGCTTTTTCTCTCTCACACAAGTATGTTTTATTAGATGATTTACTTCTTTTCCTCTATAAATTTCAGACTTTATTGCCACATGGAAAAAAAAAATGAGAAGTAAGTTGAGCCTATGCCGAAGCCTCATGATTTCATAGCACCTAGGGAACCCTTATTACTCCACATAACCATCCCTCCAAACATTAGAAATGATATTAATAATTAAAGCTATCACTTAAAATATTTAAATTAAAAATTACAGCTGAATTGCAAAATCTTGATTAAAAAATTGTTACCTGTTGCATGAGAATGTTGCATGAGATTTGATATTCCCTGCAGGGCTTATCTGTCTCTTGGTTCTCTATGGAGTAAAAAGCATCATCCGTGAACAAATTTAATAATCCATGATTTAAATAAGTGCCTACAAAGCTAGCATTAATATATATTTTAATATATATTTAATATATATTAACTATATATTTAATATATAGTTAATATATTACTATATATTTAATATATATAGTTACATAGTTATTTACATATATTTATTTTATATTTATACATTTTATTACATTTAGTATATTTTATATAATAATATATATTGTAGCAATTTCTAAATAATCACCATGACCTAGAAATAATAATGACCCTTTTAAGTTCCTCAAGAAAGTTTATCTTCCTCAAAATGAACAATTGGTACTAAAGGACACCGTGTTTTTGTTTTTGTTTTTTTCTAATCTAGTAACTTAGGTGTCATTGTAAGTCCAAAGCTTCTTGAAGGTTGAAGATAGTGCTTCTTTGGTTGGCAGGGTCATGCCTGGTGGTATCCTAGATCCAGCCAAACTTAAGCTGAATTAATCATCTTCTTTCTGAAATACAAACAAGCAAGGAGATTTTTACTTTGTTATAGCCATGAAACATATTAATGATGCTTCAGTATTGAAAATAGTGAACACTAATGATGACAGTCAAGAATAACCCAAAAATTAAAGGGAGATTTCAAAAGGTAACTAATCCTATGGTCAATATCCTTCTAATACTAACTAGAAGAAGGAGAAAAAAAAAAATCTTGAGTAAACCCAAGAGATGATTGCAAATGAGGAGATTATATACTCAAGACTAGAAAGTTAAAAACAGAAAAATTGCAGATGGATCTTGAGAGTTTAAGATGTAAAAGAAAATCAAATGAATGAGATTTAATTTAGATAGACAAAATGCCTTTATTTAAGAAGAATAATGCCAACGGGACTTATAAATCAAGTGAATACCAATTAGAAGCCAAAATAGAAGAGAAAAACCACAGCAAAGTAGGGTTTTAATGTCAAAGGATATAACTAAAGATTTATAATTTGGAAAAATTCCACTTTTTTTGAATAACAGAGTAGACAGTTTTTGAAACAGGTTTTTATTCCTCATGTAAAAGGTAAAACATTAACATTTGAAAGGAGTACACTAACCGACTGTACTCACTCAGGACCCAGAATAATTCAGTTTAGTTCAATAAATATGCATTAAGGGTTATTGAGTGCCAGGCATTGGGTTAGACACCAGGGGTTAAAGATTAATAAAATATGATCACTACCCTTGATGACTTTAGAGTCTAGTTAGGAAAACGGAAAGATAATCAGATTATCCCAATAGATTATTATGAACATTAATTATATTACATACACTAAGTGATAATCAGAGTTCAGAGGATGTAACAAAGATAGGGCAACAGTGATTATAAATGTTAGGTTGGTTCACCTGGATCAAATATACCTCCTTAACATTTTCAAGGCTCCTCTTAATTCCAGGTTTTATGAAACAAAGATTGTTGAGAAGAGCTATGAATAAACAGCAAGCAAAAAACTATAAATGAAATGTAAACAAAGGCTAACCACTGAGACATTGTAACTCGGAACAGACAACAAACTTCACAAATTGTTTTCTCTTGTGTTAGTACAAAGTCTGTTTTAAATTGCTAGTCACATAGAGGTAGGAAAGAGCAAATGGAGGAAATCCCTGAATTGCTTCCTTTAAGTGTGAAGTTAGGACTTCTGCATGTGACTAAGATGAAATAATTAAGACTACACTTAGCTCCAACTGAGAACAACTTAAAAATGGAACGAATAAGAAGATAGCAAGAGGGGAAGAATGAAACGGGGGAAGTCGGAGGGGGGAGACGAACCATGAGAGACTATGGATTCTGAAAAACAAACTGAGGGTTCTAGAGGGGAGGGGGTGGGGGGATGGGTTAGCCTAGTGATGGGTATTGAGGAGGGCACATTCTGCATGGAACACTGGGTGTTATATGCAAACATATAATCAAAACACTACATCAAAAACTAACGATGTAATGTATGGTGATTAACATAATATAAAAAAAAACTACTTAATTAAAAAAAAACCTAGTGGGGTTCCTAGGTTTCTAGAGGTGAAACTCACAAAAGTGAGGGTCCGCCCCCCAACAAGCCTAAAGGCTTTCTCACTCTCAAGCTAATAGACAGCGTCTAGTAGTTTGTCAAAATCATCATTTAATTGCTCCTATCATTATATGGCTACAGGTGCTTCTGCTACCAATATACAGATCTCCACTAGGATGCTCTGGATTCACCTGACACTCCAGATTTCCACAAGGCAGTTTGTCCAGAGACCTCAGTTCTCTGCTGGGTCCAAGAATCATCCTTGATTTTCAGTTTGTTCAGCTTTGTCTTGTGTTAAGTATGGGAGGGACACTCCCGATCTCTCTAATTATCAGAGCTGATACCAGAAGTCAGAAATTAACAAATTAAAAATAAAATTTATAAAATAATAAAAGATATGAAATATTTGGGGATAAACTTGACAATTTATAACATTATATACTAAAAACAATAAAACATTGCTGTATAAAATTAAAGAACCCTAAAATATTGAAAGAGATATATCATATTCAGATGCCAGGAGATGCAATATTGTTTAGATTTCACTTCTCAACAAATTGATCCATAAATTCAATGCAATTACAATAAAAAAACCCAGGAGTGTTTCTTTTTCAATAGAAATTGACAAGCTAATTTTAAAATTCATAAGGTAATGCTCATAGAATAGCCAAGACAACTTTGAAAATGAATGAAGTTGGAGGAATACTACTACTTAATTTCAAAACGTATTTCAAAGCTACAGTAATCAAGATATTGTGTTACTGGTGTCAAGACAGACTGTGAGATCAGGGAACAGAATATGAGGTATGGCACGGAGCCCAGAAATAGACCCATATATATCGGGACAACTGATTTTTGACAACTATGTAGAGGCAATTCAGTGAGGAAAGAATAGTCTCTCAATAAAAGTTTTGGAATCATTGAATATCTTTGTGCAAAATAAAACAAACAAAAACACTTTAATCTATACTCTGAGCCATATGGGAAAATTAACTCAAAATGGATCATAGATCTAAATTTAAAACCGAAAACTAAAAACCTCTAGGAGACAATATTTGTGACATTAGGTTAAGCAAAGGTATCTTAGATAAGACACAAAAACCTTAACTACTTTTGGATTTAGTTAGGAAAATTATCCTTGAAATTAGTGCCATCTGGAAAACTCCTTTTAAAATACCTTGTGAAGAACATATTAATACATTATATATGGTTACAAAGGAAAACAAAAGTAATCACTTGTTTCAAATACTTCATAACTTATAAAAAGGCCATACATGTATGTAAACACAAACTCTCAAACACAAACAAGCATAGCTCACAGAAAGAAGCACTATCAACTAGCTCAGATGGCCATTGTAAAACTTAGCATGATTTTGATATAACATACAAATAATTGATTTTTTGTTTTACTTTTTATTTGAATGCTGTAACATTCAGAAAAAGAGAGAGAGCAACACAGAGTAGCTCCTTTGCCTTAGGTGATATTCATATTTTTTTAGAAGTATGATGTGCTGGTCTTTTGATTTGTCAACTGACTATATGCTATGATATTCTAGTTAATAAATCAAACATTAATCTGGGTGTTGCTGTGAAAATATTTTATAACTGTAATTGATGTTTATTGATTTTAAGTGAGGCAGATTATTTTAAATAAACTGGGTGGGCCTGACTAAATCAGTTGAAAGCCATAAGAGTTATATTGAAGTTTCCTTGAGGAAGAATAAATTTCACTTGCGGATCTCAGCTTCAGCCCATACCTGGGTTCCAGCTCATCCTTCCTGACTACCTGCACTATGGGTTTTGGACTTACCTAGCCAACCCCTGCAAGAGCATAAACGAATTCCTTGCAATAATTTTTTGAAGAAGAAGAAAAACCATGCTTTTTTGTATTGTGGTAAAGGATATATAATATAAAATACCATTTTAACTCTTTTTAGTATACAATTCAGTGGCATCAAGCACATTCACAATGTTGTGTAACCATCACCACCATCCCTCTCCAGAACTTTCCTCATGTCAAACAGAAACTTTGTCTCTGTAACCACTAACTCCCCACTAACCACCCCCCCCCCGCCCCTGCTAACCTCTGTTCTGCATTCTTCTCTATGAAGTTTGGCTATTCTACGTATCACATATAAGTGTAATCATGCAGTATTTGTCCTTTGGTTTCTGGCTTATTTCACTTAGCATAATGTGATAAATCCCTTAATATGTATCGCCTACTGGTTTCACTTCTCAGGTAGAACCCTAACTGATACATATAGAATACTCATAAATAGACTAATTTGTTCAAGACACAGCTTTCCCTGACTGCCCAGCCCATAACACTGTTTCTAGACAGAATCAGTGGCTCCCTCTTTGCCTCTCCATATTCCTTATACATATTCTTTTAATAGCAGTGATTGGTTTGTATATTTCTCTTCCCCATTTGATTGTGAGCTTTTTAATCTTATTCATCTTTACTCTTCCAGCACCTAACAAATTCTTACTGAAAATTAATTAATTAACTAATACAAATTTTTATATTAAGTGAGTGACTCACATCAATATCGTCTCTTGTGGGGGAATTTGACTTTTACTTTTCGCAAAGACTTGTCTTTGTGTACAGCCTCCAAGATAATTGTTTGTTTCTATTTGGGACAATCATAGTCTCAGTTTAAAAAGATCACTCAGAATTCAAATCATCTATGCTACTTGGCTACAGTTACTTAGCAATTCTGAGCCGAAGCACACAGTGTTCTCAAAACACCTGTGTTAGCATTCACTCCAAATATACACACAACCCCACACATTGCCAAGGACTTGCTACAACATAAATTCTAGAACATTCCTGTACTGATTCCAGGTCTCTATGTAATTCTTACTTTGTTAATGGTAAATTTTGCCTTTGAACTTTGCCACAACAACTCCATCTGAGGTCTTCAAAAATATTTAGAAAGGAGTTTGGGAAAATGGAATAGCCCAGAGGCATTTTGTACCACCAAATAAACATGCTTCTTTTTGGACTTTTTATTTAATATTCGAAAGATGGCAATAAGACACACCGTGGAGCCACAACACAGGAACTAAACAGCAGCTTCACTTGCTGGATCTGTGACTGCCCATCAGGAAATATTTGTGCTCCTTAGTCCAGCCACAGTTGAAATATTCCAGCTTGTTTATTGATTGAAACTAGAAAACCTTTGACACAGGGCCTAGACAATCTTACTTATCAGGTTAATGTCTAGAGAAAACTAGGAGGAAATTATATTTGTAATTAATTTGCCTTTCTATTCCTCTTCTTAAGAACAAATAATGAAGAAAATCTAAGTCTTTACTGCATGGCCTAATGGCATTGCAAAGAAAAACAACAGCAATAGAAACCTTATATACTTTATTTCCATTTCTCTTTTGCTCAGACACAATTCTTCCCACACGTGTTTGTGTGTATGTGTGCGTGTGTGTGTGTGATTGCTGGGGTTTTACTGAATTGAGACACTTTTACAAATTCTCTGAAGTGAATGGTCATAGGGAAATCAATAGGAATTTTTTATGTTGTATTTCAAAAAATAAAAATCCAGCAGAGTATATTTCTTGCAGAGCTTAGCTAAGAAAAGTTGGTCAGATCTCCCCTTGTAATCAATGTCACATGTGAAAATCTCTACATTACTGTAACTGCCCTACCAGCTCTTAACAGGAAAAATATCCAGAGTCATAAGCACTGAGTATCTCAAAAGGACGTCCACAAAGATTGCACTACCTTTTATGATTAAATTTTGTCCCATTGCCACTCAAAATAAGTCACAATTTTAATTATTTGAACTCATTCTAACTCACCATTAAAAAATGATGCCATTTTCATTTGTTCCTTTCATAGTAATGACAGTTGTCCTATGGAGACTCGTCTGGTTTCTATTCTTTCTTTCTCTCTCTCTCTCTTTTTTTTTTTTTTTTCTATGAAAATCTACAAATAACTCACGTTTACATTTTGGGGTTTTTTTGGTTGTTGATTTTTGGGGGATTTTTTTGGTATCACAATAGGGATTTATTTTTGTTGACATCAGGAAAAGACTCATAGATATCTACAATCTAAAGTTGATGATGTTTTAAATGACCAAGTCCTTATTCTCCAAGTGCTGTATAATTCTTATGATTTCCAGAGAGGCTAATTGTGCATCCTGAATGTCCTAACATTTATGTTCTGATTTATGAAGTAGAGATGTAAAACGTTTTTACTTTAAAGGGTGTGCATTGACAGCTTGTCAATGTTTGAACCGAGAAAACGTAGAACTCTCCAGTTACCACATCCACCAACCCACCAAGAAGCCAGGACAATTTGGCCTCATTGTGCCATTAGTTGACAGAGCCATTATGTTTATTGGTGAACTGAAGAAAGGGACTGGTAAGATCTCCGTCCTCCGGGACCTTATCAGTTCAAGTCAGAAAGCCATATATCAAAAGTGGAGGGTGCCTTCAAATACTTCATTATCAAAGAATGACTTTGGAACACAGAGTAAATTGAATTGCTACCGAATTCCTATCTGTAACCTTCTATTTAAATAGGTCTCACTGTGATAACAGTGACAACAAATATCAACAATTTGCCCTTTCTGATGTAATTTCTTTTTATTTTTTATTTTTCTCTTCTCCAATCTTTCTCCCCTTTGCCCAGGCATTTCTGTAGCGCGTGCATGCATGAGCGCGTGCACACACACACACACACACACACTTCTTTTTTAGCCCTTTCTCCCATAGTCATTGTGATAAACACATACCAAATATCTCCACTGGACATAACACTTCACTGAACACTACAGATACATAACTGAAAAGAGAGAGGATTTCACCCTTGACTCCTAAAAAGTTGGCTCATAATTAAAGATTCCAGATAAAAATCACTAATAGGAGCTGAAGCAACAGTATGTATTCCTAGCACCGATCAACCTCATGCCAGCATGCCTGGTGGTCAAAGCACCATGATGGAAAAATAATAGTAGGAACTCAGTGGGGAGAAAGTCCCCTCTACTTGATAATCTGTTATCCTCCTTCACCCTTATATAATAGGCATTGAACTTGATCCTGTAAACATGCCAAGAAGAAAAGCCCTCAACAAGCTTACCAACCCATTGTTTCACGTTAATTGGTCCTAAATTTCCAGTTGATTGATAAATCCTTGCTGACTAGATATCACAGCAAGTATTTCTGTATGCCAGTGACTAACAATGTACTGAACACATAGAAGGTGTACAAAATGCTACACTGAATGAAATTTGAATAACCATACCCTCTTCCAATCATTTCACTTGTCATGAATTTGACACAGTCATTTCTACGTGAAAACGTGTGCGTGCACGCATAGCAACATACACATGTCCACAGACACGTTTAAAAAAATAAATTGCCAGTATTTGAAAAAGGTAAGGAGATTGGGTATTTATAATGTGGATCATATATAATTTAGTTGGAGAAGGCCCCATTGAAAAGGTGTGAGCAATAGTTTAAAATGATGCATAGACCACAGTTTTCTAGAGAGGATGAGGGAAACGGTTCCAGGTACTTCTTCTTCATTTCCTTCTTTATCAGTGGAGTTTTTCAATCAACCTAATCTGGTAGAAATTTCTCCTAGGCTACTGAGATATATTTGCAGGAAACAACTTTCCCCTCACTTAAAGAAATAGGTTTAACTCTTTCATTCCTAACATTCTGTAATGCAGGGGTGAAAGTGAGTTTTCCATAAGGTATTTAAAGGAGGAAAGAGAGATGAGTCTGTGTGGAAAATTCGATGAAGGAGTGGAAAATTGCATCTGCCATATAAGTCCTACTACATATAGATATATTCCTCCATGAAAAACTGGAAATTTCATTTAAAAATGGTACCTGCAAAGTCAGCAGCAATTTTTAACAATGTCTTTCCTGCTGCTGACATCATATTTTTTTACTCCAATAATAAGGGATAATTTGGACCCATTCTCCTTTTCATTTAATGCTATTCCTCTCCTTACTGCATTTCCCCCACTTCTCTTCCCACACAAGAGGTGACTGCATTACTTGTGGAATATGATGAATCACTTCAACGAGAAATACGTGGCATCTGGGGAAGGCCCTTTCTAGCATATAAATTAAGCTTGAATGACAGCTTGGTCAAAAATTGCCTTTGAAAGTGGTCCCTGTGTGGCAGGTACAATCAAGTATTATCATTGTATCGGCAGGAGCCTTTTCCACTCTAGCTGACGTCTCTAACCTTTATTAGAGAGAAGTGGGTCACTCCTCTGCCCCCTGAAAATAATTGATGGGATGAAAAGAGAGATCTGGGTGAGGAAAAGGGAGAGGTGTATTTAGCAACTAGGCAGGAAGGAGGAATACTCAGAAAAAGGAGTACTGGTAACAGTAAATGATTCTGCAACAAATACACGGCTGGGAAATCCTAACCCAGGAAAGAAGCAAAATAAAGTGTAGCCATTCCATCTTTTGAGACAAATATGGCAAATATGTTTCCCAATTAAAAAAAAAAAATCCCACAGTGGAAGGAAGAGATACTAGACTAAAGGTACTTTGTGTCTCTAATTTGTGTGATTTTTTTTCTGAGTGGGAAGGTTTCTTTTTTTCCTTCAATTTCTGTCTCATGGAAAAGGTAGAGTCTAAATTCTCAAGATTTCACTTTTGGAAATATCTTCACTTGGTTTCCTTCATGATTTTTACACATTTGTTGGTGGCAGGGATAATGACCCCTCCGTCAGGAAATTGAATGTGTTTCATGGAGAAGCCAGCAATGGAACAAAACATCAAACAAGGGAAGATTCTCCAACATTCCACATGATGGCAGAAGATCTTTTCCTTATTAAGTAGTCAAAGCTTACAATTTTGTATTATTCTATTAAATATAGCAAGATAAGCGATCTCTCATATTCTCTAAGCCATTTTGGAATAATTTGTTCTCAGGACGAACCAGAAGGGATGATGTGTTTTCCTGTGTGAAAAACAAACAACCTGGGGGAAAAAAAAAATACCAAAGCCATCTTCCTAAAGTTTTCCTAAATAATGTTGAGATTACAGGAAGTGTCTTTCAAAATCACATTTAAAATGGGATCTTCTCGACTACATTCTCCAAACGTCAGGATCATTTTTGTCTGCTTATGTTGTTAATCACAGTAGACCCATCCTGTGAGCGCACTTACGTAACAGGCTGCTTTGTACAATCTCCCTTGCAGACGGAGAGCTTCGGCGCTGTACCTTTTTTCAGAGAATCTTTCCCTGATTTACAGTTCTTGTCCACTCAGAGCCTCAGGAAAGCAGTGGGCCTCGTGCCCTCAAACTGGATTTCTGGGTGGAACTAATCCAACAATTCGGTCAGCCCTATAAGATAGTGATATGTCCTGTCTCACAGCGAAGATTTGGAACACATGGACTATAAAGTTGAATTTCTCTACAATTTATAAATAAGCTCCCCACCCAATAGGCCTTTGTCTTTGTAGTGACAATGAAAGTGGGTCAAAGAAATGCACTACAGTTTCACCAACTCTCTACCTTCCTAAGCTTCTTAAATTCAAGTTGCTGTCTGCTCTAATGGAGGCAAGCAATATCTACTCTACAAGGTGCAGATCATTGCAAAAGTAATGTGCACATTGTGACTTACCTACCTAAGGATGATAGTCACAATATTTTAAATGAGCAAATCTTAGCTGGGTAATGATTTACACTAATGCCTTCATTTAGCTATGGCAAGAAACCAGCCCAGGAGAATAATACCTTCCTGTTTTAATATTGCCTTCTGAGTGTTTACAACATATTCATATGTCTACTATAGCATTCGATTTTCAAATATACCTTATACTATAGCTATTTTAGTCATTTTACAAATTGTGTAACTGAGGATCAGACATGAAACTTTCCTAAGATTCTAGGGCTAGTATATAAAGGGTAAGGAACTGAAATCAGAAATTCTGGCTCCTATGGAAGAGAATAAAAATCCCGACTGTTGATGGTAAGCTATCTAAATGATGATTTTAGTTTTCTAAGAATGTGTGGTCAAGTTTATCTTCAGGGGACCTCACACTGGGGATCAAGTACTCCACAGTCAACTTGCTCCTTTGTGGCAATGCCCTCTCAGGAAGATAAAATCCACATTTTATCATCTGCCAGGATGATGGCAGGAACTCTACTGCCAGGAACATGGCAACCAGCAACCTTCCCCAAAGAATGGGTTCATCCTGAGTGTCCCTCTCTGGTTGGCCATATTCTCCTTCTCTTTCTTAAGACTCTATAAGATGTTTATTCCCAGATTGTGGTAATGGTAATATGAGTGTATGCTTATGTCCAAACTCACCAAATTTTATACATTAATTATGTGCAGTTTTTATAGACCAATTATACCTCAATAAAGCTGGGGGGGGGAAGTCTTTGAAACTTTTAATTTTCCAATATTCTTATTAAAATAATAACTAGAAAATTATGAAAATATGGACACATTAAAACATTGAAAACAAATACCATACAAAGTTTGTGATATGAGACCAGTCAAAACACATAACTACAAGGAGAGTTGCTCTCTGCTAGAATCATAGAGATTTATCACTGAAATTTCAATCTCATTGTCAATCTTAGTGTTGATCTTATTGAAATGACATGAGAGCCTGAAACCAATCCCAGTGGGTCCTCTAGTAACAGCTCAGGGGCCCCAAATTACCGCAGAGGTGACCATTTCCAACACTTTAGTGTCAAAGACAATTGATGGCATGATCTTACCTTCAAAGCCCGTGATAGATAAAAAGCTCTGAAAAAAACAATACCCGGTGACTACGTGAGACCAAAGCTATGAATACTTATTAAGTGACTATTTCCTAGTAGAAAACATCAGTTTATTTGGCTCAGCTACTATGTTGATCTACCTTAGCAATGTCTTAAGAAAGTACTAACATGATGAATTCTATGGTGGTAGCATGATTAATATTAATGTCAATAGATCTGAATAAAACTGAAATTTCAAAAAGAATACCTATCTTATATGTTCCTAAAAGTGGTATAAATGCCAGGAGAGAATAATCCCATTGGTCGGCTTTGTATTTACATGTAAAAAGAGAAGTTTAGAATTCATAGAAGTAATTCAAACAAACCATTGCTCCCCAAATACTTTTTGGTTTTGTTGACTGAATAAGTCCCTTCCTATGATGTTTCTTATATACTTTTCAAACCAGAGACTCTTTAAAGACCCTTCAATTAACAGTCCAACCAGGATTTTCTGTTGAGGAAATTATAACCAGAATCACTGAGACTTGCTCAGGGTCTTACAGAATATTAATGGCAGAGACGAGTTGGAGTTCAGTGGAAGGAAAGCTACATGTCTAATTCCACACTATCATGGTCTGTTTCCTAAGCCAGGATGCATCAGTATAAGATTCCCTTCTGGGGACATGTGGGTGGCTCTTGATCTCAGCTCAGGTCTTGATCTCAGGGTTGTGAGTTCAAGTCCCACAGGAGCCTACTTAAAAAAGCAAACAAACAAAAAAAAAGATTCCTTTCTGATGGTGTCTTTGGGGTTTGATTTTAAGGATGATGTCATAATATTTTAAATAATTTTATTATGAGTTCATTATCCATTTCCTTAATTAAAATTGGAGATTTATACTAACACCCTGATTAATTATAAAATGTTCCTTGTGCCAATCGTCTTTCCCTTTGCCTCTCACACCATTCAAATGTTGCCTTGTCATATGAATTTATTATTAGGATACAAAGTGCATTTGATAATTTAAATTGTGTGGTAATTTAAATTGTGTGGTTTGGGACTTTTTTTTTTTTAGCTCTGCTCCTTTTCTTTTAGGCCTGTTGGCCAAAACAGCATATTCCAGATATTTTGGGGTTTGATGCATGTGCTTAATCACTGGTTCTGGCTTTTTAAAAATTCTGAAACAAATCTAATATTTTTAAATCCAGAATTTCCTAAGGAATTAAAAAAACACTTTTTACTTAATTTTAAGTAGTTTTTAAAACAGTGTTTTCTTTTTTTTAAATTTTATCTTACTATGTTACGTTAATCACCATACATTACATCATTAGTTTTTGATGTAGTGTTCCATGATTCATTGTTTGCATATAACACCCAGTGTTCCATTCAATACGTGCCCTCTTTAATACCCATCACGGGTCTAACCCATCCCCCCACCCCCCTCGCCTCTAAAACCCTCAGTTTGTTTCTCAGAGTCCATAGTCTCTCATGGTTCGTCTCCCCCTCCGATTTCCCCTCCTTTCAATAGGATTTATTTACCTTTCCAGAAGACTAGTAAATTTGAAATGGAATATGATTTACAAAACTTTTATGCTTCATTTTGTGGCTCTTTGCATAAAGCAGAGTACAATTGTATCTTTTTTGACAGTAGTCACCATTTTTTTTTTTATCTTAAACTATGGTTACAAATTTGGGTTTGTGTTTCATTGTACTCTCTCTGTTGGCACCTAGATCCTTTTAATGTAATTTAAGAGATACTCACTGACTGTAGGTACAGTGGATTAGAAAAGGAAAGGTAAGGAAGGGAAGGGAAGGGGAAAAATTTTAAGATATGGAATTTTGGTTTTAGGTGTACTTGGTATGTTGTCCCTAAAGGTATTCTATGCCAAATTTCTTACAACAAATTTGTCAATATTTTGGTGTTTTATTTCAAGCTAAAAAAACCCAGAAGCTTATTAATAACATCAATGGAAGAAGCAGCTTTTTTAAACAGCATTTTGAGAATATATTTTTCCATGCCATACATCTGATCAAAAATCTTGTGCATGATCATAAAATTAATGATTTCCATAGACCCACAGGCTCTTGACCTGGAAGGGACCTTGAAACCATGCAGAACTCCTGTCTTTAATATCCATAGTAAAGAGAACACAACTAAAGAATCATGCATGTAAGTGGCTTTTACAGGCTCGTCAAATAACTTTCAATTCTGATTTGGTTTATATGAATAAAGAGGTGTTCATATCAACAAACTATTAATTTTAGTGAAAGTCAGTGTATATCTTCAACATGAAACAGGCATCTGATTTAACTCTCTTGATTTGCAGAACTGAAATATGATACGTTAAATGCATGTCCAAAATTATATGGAATAATAAAAAAAAACAAGGTCTCTTGATTTCTATTTGGGTACTTTCCCCCTTACTCTATGTCTAAATTTGAAATGGGATTTATACAGAAGAAAAGGTGTCAATGTGGATAGATGTGGATGGGTTTGATGGTTTTTGAGTTCTGCGTCTCTGAATGTAGTGATTTCTTTATTTCTCCAGCATATATTGTGTACTCCATTCATGAACAACCCATTTTTTCCTTGGTTATCTTTTTATGGCTGTGTCCTGTCTTTCAAACTAGAATGTGAGTCTCTCTAAGCACAGGGTAATAAATCAACTTGAATTACCCCTACTGAGTGACATAGTACTTTGTACATAAAGATGCTTAAAATGAGTTTTATTGATTGAAAAGTTGATAAATAGTTGTTACATATGATACTGAATTTAGAATAAGATATTCAGTTCTCAAAATATTTAGATTTAGTACCCTTTAAAAATGCTAAAATAACTATAAGGAATTAAATAGAAATCAAAAGGGATTTTGCTTAACAGTCATTTGCAAAAAAAACAAAAAATTCTCCCCTGTGGTTGAAATTAATAACCTGTATATTTCTAAGTATTTTGATTAACATTTGTCTGCACTAGGAAACAATGGGTTGCATGAGAAAGTAGATGGTATAAAGTGATTGCTATCTAGAATTCTTAGAGAATAATCTTTCAATCTAAGGCTTTCCAAATAATAATTTACCCCTTGTAAGCAATATTTAAGAAAGTCGGTGGAATTAAAATATTTTGAAATGCATTATACATTGCTGGATATTATCAGAGGAATTCTAAGTGGAATTTACCATTCTCAATAAAAGGCCCAGTAATTATTTTTATTTATTTATTTATTTATTTATTTATTTATGTATTTATTATTTCTCTTCCCTTGAACTAAGATGGCAGCTATCACTTGCCTCTGTCAGTGTAACTACCTTGGACATATATTCCCTCTCTTTAATGTCTTCACTCTAAGATGCAATTAGTCAGTCACATTTGTTAGAATTTTGTGTAAAGTGTGTAGAAATAGGTTCTGAAACCTGAGGGCTTTCTTTTAAGTAGTAAATGAATTTTAATTCCTGGACTTTGTGAATTGGGTTTGGCTACTTGTTGACCATTTTTAACTCAATTTACCATGCTGCTCTGTATTCCAAATATAAGGGGTTGAGGAATTACCAGCTTTTAGGGTAGCTGAACTATAACCATCTGATTCCCAGTGTCTTAACTTAAGGAAATTCTGCATGCCTGATAAAATATTTGTCTCTACTGTATTACAAAAATCTTTATTTCATGATGTATTGCTGATGCTGGTTATATTAGCTAAGAGAGACTTACTAATGTTGACTCCTACTCCTTCCTGAGTGTGTCATCATGGGTCTTGGCTGATGGCCAGTGATGCCAACAGCTCACCAGCCCGGGTTGTGATCACCTTTACAAACCTGCCCCGACAGGGCTGTCCAGTCTCTGCTAACACACTTTTCTTCAGCTCTCCCAAACTGTCTGGACTCTCAATTCCCTACAGCCAATAAGCCCTACCTCCTTATTTTACTACAGGTTGGTAGTACTATAACTGTCAGCTTGATAATTTCCCCAGTCTGGTCTTAAAATGGTCCGTCGGGAAAGGGCTGATAGAATGGGTTTCTTTCTTGTTTTTTTTGGAGGATTTATACATTTATAGTCAATATACTATATATGGTACAAGGTATGGATGAAAGTTCACATTTTGTGCACGTGAATATTCAACTTTTCCAGTACCATTTATTGAGAAACTATCCTTTCTTCACTGAATTGACTTTACACCATCGTCAGAAATCAGTTGTCCCTATATGGGTGAATCTAATTCTTGGCTGTCTAGTCTGTCCCATGACCTACCAGTCTCTCAAAATATCAGGCTCATGATAGTCAGGTTTTAATGAATATAACAGTATCCCCCAAGCCAAAGCAACGATTCTGTTTTCACATAGGTAATCCCAATAAACTTGTTTTGAAGTGCTGCCTTTAATCACTGGCCCCAGGGTCTGGATTCTTAAAATCTGTTCATGTGTTGGGTGGTTAATATTGCTGACACTCAGGGCTCCCCTCAGAAAGCACCATGAATCTCTTTTGTCTTCAACTCTCCCTTAGAAGCAAGTCTAGAAACTTGTGTCAAGAGAAGCAAGTGTGCGGATTTGGGCTGCAGATAAATGCTTATGTTCTTTTAATTCCTCCAAAGGTCAGCAAGAGGTAAAGATGGACATTCAAGTGGAGTTGAGGAACAGGAAGGAAATTTGGGGCAACATCCTTTAACATGTAAGGAAATTTGGGGCAACATCCTTTAACATGTAAGAGATTAAATGTTAGAATCTCAAATAATGTTTAAAGTTGTGTCAGCTTTGGAAAATCATTCACAGTGAAGCTCTGAACACCATATTTTCTCAAGAAAAGCCAGTTAAATTCCATACATAAAGTTTTTTTTAACAAATGCAACTTATTGCATATCTCTTAATTAAGGATTCACTAGCATGCATATTTAATAAGTCACTCTCAAATTTAGTTGGTTAAGGAATTATTAAATACAAAGAAAACCTAGAAAAATTATATTCAACCATAAATATAAATGCAAGGTATATGTAACAAATCATATATCAAAAATACATAGTCCCCTGCTCCACCCCAAATACCAGCTCTTGTCTTCTATTTCTATTAAAGCATTTCTCTTAAAACTTTCCAGTGTCTTGGGGAAAACACTGTACTTTGAATGGACCAAATAAAAATTGGCATGCAATATTAAATCAGACAGCATTAGTAACATAAAGATCTTATGGAATAATACTCTACAATGAAAGCACTGAGGATCAAGATCATTAAGTGACTTGACAAAGGATACATATAGCTAATAAGCTGCTAGGACTGGTAGCCCCACTTCTGCACCAATGTTGTTGTCTTTCCAATTGAAGGCAATCAGTAATTGTTAAAAACCAATGTGTCAAAATGACCATACTTAATGCTTAGGGTTGCAAAGACCTATGAAAATCTATCTCCACCCTTAATTAGTTTAGCAGGAGGAGATAAAAGGAGATATACACATAAATATAGACTATACATGGTAGGGCCATAAATTAAACCAAGTTCAATGAATGGGAGGAGAAGAAAAGAAAGAGAAAAAAGAAGGATAAGGGAGAAAATAAAAGCAAAATCTCTTCTGGTTGAGCCAACCAGTTAAAAACTCTTGGAAGGAGAGTCACTTGAGATAATCCTTGAAAGAGAGCACTTGGAAACTGAGGGTAGAGAAGGAAAAGGAATGAGAAAAACATTTCTACTGGGGGGAAAGACATATAAAGATGAGGAGGCAAGAAAGTCAAATAGCAAGGCACCCCTTTTCCCTCTGCCATACTGCCTCTACCACAAGAGTTGTGCCACCTGCAGGGTCACACTTCTGGGAAGACTCGTGTTGTTCCATCAAAAGGCTGCAGCTGATCTACGGCAGGAGGCGCTTCCTCAAGCCAACATCCTCACCTTGAGAGAGCATCATCCTTGCTTGCACCATTCCATTGCAATCCATTTGTGAATGAGGGGGAAAAAAATACAAACTTTGATTGCTGTGTTATCAGCATTCATGAGAAATAAGCTTCGTATACCATTCCAACAGTTTTCTTTTTATACTTTTCTTTAAATAAAGGTGGAGAAAGCTTTTAGTAAAAGTAACCCAGATCCCAACTCTTATAACATTAACATTATAGCCTGGCTACTTTCCAGCTTCTCCATGATAGAAGAAAAAGCACCCTCCAATTTAATAACTAAATTAATTTTTCCTCCCACAACGGCATGTGCAATTATTAAAGTCAGAAAGATCTTGGCAGCCTCTTGCACTGGTAAATAGAACGTTGCATTCCATCCTATGATTAATTAATGTTCCTGATTCAAGGAGATATGAAATCGCTTTACATTCCTTGTGTTATTGAATAACCTATCGTGCATTATTGCTCAGGCACTTTTTACATCCATGCAACTAAATCTCAAGGAGTAAGCCACAAAGAGCCTAACTTTATGCTAAAGCATTGTGGGAGCTATGGAAAACAGAACTTGAGGATGTGCATGGAGGGGGAAGAGAAGAAAAGAGCCAGAGAGAAGAAAGGAAAAGAAGGTGGAAGGAAGATTTGTATTAGCCAATCAGTCATGTCAGAGAATGTTTTACCTCTTGCTTGCCTGTGGTTTGTCGTCTTATTTAGTGATTTTTTAATGACCAGTTTCCTTATTCACAAGTCAGGGGTGATAAGAATAAACATACTAACAGTCAAGAAACCTGTCATCATTGGGAGTTATAAATGATTGGCCCCTTTATCGACTGTCAGGAAATGGTTTTCCTTGGGTTTCAAACCACATAAGTAGCTGTCCAAGTTCAAGCGAGTATAAATGACACGCTTTGGAAGATCCAAAGGGGAGATGTTATGGAACACTGTGTGTTTTTCTCTCATTTGTAGCATATTCTGCAGCCAATAAGTAAAAGAGACATGTACTTTCTAACAAGTTGTCTCAGATATTGCAAAACAGACAACAAAGACAAATTTATACCACAATTCCTACCTAGTTTTTTTTTTTCCTTGAAGTTGAGTATTGAATTAATATAGTTACACATTCCCTCCCAAATCTCTTGCTCACAGGTAACTAACATAATAATCCATTCAAATAGAAAATTATCACATTTCCTGAGAAACCTATTCTCCACATCATTGAGTTGGGATTTCATCCCTTCAGTCTACCTGTGGGACTTTAAGGGCATTAGGATGCTCACAGGCAGGGATGTGGTCCCCAGTGAAGAGCTCATCAGGTCCAGAAATTAACCTCATCCCGTCAACCTCTCCCTGAAGAAGGTCAGAAGGGAAAGAAATTCAAGGAGAATGACAAATCTTGCCACAAGCAGAAACTGAAAAAAAAAATCCAGAAATTGCCAGGAAAGAGTAACCAACACGTGTAATGTTTAAGAAAGAAAATGCATCTGTCTTTTTTTAAACCAGTTTCCTAGTCTGTCTCCAATATAATATACATCAGAGAATCATTTTAAGTGTGCTTTTTTACCAAATAGAGATGCTTTCATACGGAAGCAAATACCCATATATAAGTACTATGAAAGAAATAGACACTGACACTCTTGAATAATTCAGGAATCTGCTGAAAAGATTTTGAGAATTCTACTTTGACAAAACCTCAACATTTAGACCCTTAATGTTGCTTTCCAGTTAAACTCGTAGAGTACTGATGAGGATTATTGAATTGAGCTAAGGTAATTGGTAACAGTCATGGAAGGGAAAAATGATTCTGGGTAAAGAAAATGAGTGTCAGTGTTTCCTCTTCATTTCTTAGCTAAGTTATGCCTAGTGAAAGCACAGACTCTTGTAACCACATGGGCTTTACTGAAATATTATGTTTCTCAATCCTCAAGTACACTCGGCTTTCTCCTTCTAGTTCCTTGTAATCCCTACATATTTTGTTTGTCTTTCTCTCTAGGTACGGAGTGGAACCTGTGTCTCTACCTTCTGAAATCTCTAATGCATTTTTCTCACTCAGGGAGTTTTAATTAAATATACAAGTCAAAATATAAGCCAGAAATTAGCATGTATTTTCTACTATTTTTTAAAAATTTCCATGGATTTCCAAATGTCAATCAAAACTGGAAATTCTGACAGACTAGGGGGGGGCTAGGTCAAGAATATGAGTTCTACTTTAAATTCAAACCCAGAATTGTGATGTGGCATGGGCAGATCTTTAAATGTTCTTGACTCACTCTCTCCCTACTAAAGAAAGTAGTTCTGGGCGCCTGGGTGGCTCAGTTGGTTAAGCGACTGCCTTCGGCTCAGGTCATGGTCCCGGAGTCCTGGGATCGAGTCCCGCATCGGGCTCCCGGCTCGGCGGGGAGCCTGCTTCTCCCTCTGACCCTCTCCCCTCTCATGCTGTTTCTCTCTCTCTCTCTCTCTCAAATAAATAAATAAATAAAATCTTTAAAAAAAAAAAAGAAAGTAGTTCTTACTTCACAGGAAAGCTGGAAAGGCAAACATGATGATAGATGAGATTTGTTTATTCCTTGGAGAGATAAGGTGTTGTCAAAATTCAAGGCATCCTTATTATCCATGCTCATGAAACTGTTATGATAGTAGAAAACATTATACTTAGATTTTTCTTCTATTGCCACCAAAAAGGCATTTAAACTGAGATTACAGACTGTCAAATAATTAAGACCTGAAATGTGGAAAGTAAATAAGTCTCAATCCAAATTTGTGATATCATTGGTTATTTTTCTCCTCAGAAAAATGCCTTCGATTTTAAATAGACAACGTCGGTATTAATGAAGTGCATTGAATCATAATGTATCTTATTATGAGTCAAAAGGGGCTCTGAAAATAAAGTGTAATTACACGGAATCAGTCACATGATTCGTTTGAAAACTTGGGCTCAGATATAGTTCTCAGTCAACAGAAAAGTTCCATGTTCACTAAGAAAATAATAAAAAAAATAAAAGCCCACCAGGGAAAATTCTGTCGGCTTTAGTATGCAGAAAGCACATGCAGGAAGTAGCTTCACCTGCCAGTTGTGATTAATTTGCTATTTCTTACAACGTCTCACTTTGATTATTAATGATAATGATTTGATTTATGAGTTCTGTTCACTGAATATTCTCAATTTCCAAAGATGTACTCTTTTGGGAAAAAAAAAGAGAGAGAGAGAGAGAAGAAAAAAAGGGCTGTTGGGAGATAGTTACTCAGGTAATGGAATGTGGCATCATTTACCTCTAGACGCTGGTTCAAATCTATCTCCCCATGTTTTCCTAAGGTGTTCAGGGAAATCTAAAGGCTGGAGCACAGATATTATATATAATGAATGAGAGAGGGATATCATGATCCCACCTCTGTTCTGAGGTTTTGTCTCTTTCTGTGTTGTGGGAATGCAGAACATTCGGGACCAGGCTTCTGGATTTTAAGGCTTTTCTCTGTGCAGAATTATAACATGTAAACCCTGCGACACGAATTGCATATTAGCATATTGTCATTCATGCATATATTAAGAAGCTGAGATTTTTAAGACTGTATGAAAAGATGCTAGTTTTCAGAATAGAATTATAGAGAATTAAGGCAATTAGAACTCTGAGGGGCAATACGCAATGTTGTTAGAATATCATATTCTCTACCAGCTGACCTCATTGATCATAGAAAAGAAAATTCAGTAGAAATTAATTTGGTGCTTTTCATAAATGCAAAAATAACTCAGGAATAATTGATTTTTAAAGGTTGAAAATTACAAAGGCTCTCATCTTCCTTGAGAAATATCTTCTAGGAAAATAAGTGTAAGGAAGAAAAATAATGTAATCATGGTTGCCCAGATCATACCCTCCACTGGGAGTCTGGGGACCTGACAAGATTTCAGAGCCTCTAGCACTACCTCAGTCAACTACCCAACTGGGAGTCTATGAGCCTCTGGTCCCACTAAGTTTCTCAGTACAAGTATTAATAATAGCTAATCTTACTATTATTAAGAGCTTCCCACAGACTATACACCTTAGGCATAGGATCGCATTTAGTCCTCACAACAAAACAATGAGACAATAATTTATTCCCCATTCACAGACGCGCGAAGTAAGGCTCAGAGAGAGGCAATTTAACCTCACAGTGCTAATAACATGGTGTCCTCCTTCCTCTTTTTCCTTTTTGCTGACATGGCTACACTCCACACTCTAACACCATGCCTTGTCATAAATGAACACTTCCATCTCCTGTGGACCGGAGGGAAAATCTCTAGCTTAGAATGAGCTCAGAATGAAGGTGGTAGCTCTTAGCAGTTGGTGGAAAACAAAGAGCACCTGTGACTCCAGGGCTTTGTGCTGAGTCCATGGAGGTTCCATAAATCCTAGAAAAGATCCCTCAATGTCTAGAACCTTTTGGGAATGTCCTCTCACACCCACAGTTAGAAGTTCTGTACAGAGAGCCAGTTAAAGTGTTTCTTTAACAAAGAAAACCTTGGGATACCACTGGCAGACCACTGGTTCTCACCTGGAGTGTTGGTTTAAAGATTAGAGACATGAACCAGTCTCTCAGAGACTCCAGTTTATTAAACCTGAGGGTAAGTCCCTAAATTGACCTTTTAAATAAGTATCATTTCCTCTGCCTAGATGCTCTTCCAAATTCTTACCTTCCCAAGAGCTCCTGCCTACCCATTGACAATGCCCTCAATAACAGGTACCTTAAAATGGTAGGGAACAAATCATTCTCAGTTGGATTCAAATCATCCTGAATTGAATGCCAGTTCTGCCTTTTCTGGTTGTGGGACTTTCGGTAACATAGCTCACCATGTTATGAACATGGAATATGACATGGCTGAAATATGTAACAGAGCATCTCTATCTCTACATAGCTGTGTCTCTGGGCAGGACACTCATCTCTTGGTGCCACCATGTCTATGTCTATAATGTCAGTGAATTGAACTAGACTTAGTGATTCTCTGAACTCTTGTGATGAGTACTTGGTCATTCCCTGATCTGTTTGTGTTCAAATTTACCTTTTACAAGGCACTTTCATAACCATCCCTGTGTCCCTTACAATGACCCTGTTGAGTGCATAGATACATTTCCCACTTTATGAATGTTTTGCAGTTAGCTAACTAGATTTAGTTCATTTACAGACCTGCAGGAGATCCCAATGTTTCTTAGTACTTCCACACTCTGCCACACGGCTTTGCCATGGGCTCATTAGTCTGTGGGGAATTCATACGTTGAGTCTAGTTCTCTGAAACTAGAGGGAGACAGAATTTATTTATTATTTATATTTATTTATTATTTATATTTAGGTAATTTATTATCTATATATAAAGAGATGAAAAGTACATTGTATATTTATATTATACATATATACATGTCTATATATTTAAAGTCACTTAAGCCGAAATAGACTTACTTTTTTCTCACATCAAAGGCAAGAGTAGGGTGCCTGGGTGGCTCAGTCGTTAAGCATCCGCCTTCAGCTCAGGTCATGATCTCAGGGTCCTGGGATCAAGTCCCGCATTGGGCTCTCTGCTCAGCGGGAAGCCTGCTTCTCCCTCTCCCACTCCCCCTGCTTGTGTTCCCTCTGTCGCTGTGTCTGTCTCTGTCAAGTAAATAAATAAAATCTTTAAAAAAAAAGAAAAGACAAGAGTAGATGTGCAAATGCTGATGTTCTTTCTGTGGTCTACTATATAAGACAAAATTGTTTTTTATACTCTACCACAGCCAGCATTATAAATAGAAAGATAGATACCGTCAGAAAATATTTTGAAGGACTCCAGGAACGCCCTTGTTTTCGATGGGTTCTATATATTTACAACAGAGACACACATATGTAGATCACCGTGGGTTGGAGACTGTCCTTCAGATCAGGTGGCCCAAAAGTCCTTGGAGCATGCAGGAAAGTACACGAAACATACAGAGCAGTTTGCAGAACCAGGCCTCAAGAAGGTCTGGAACACTGGTCAGGATATAACCAGCATTTTAGCAGTCTGGCTGGATGGCTCCGTTCTTCATTATACCTTTTCTCTCTGCCTGCTTCAAAAACCTAATTGCTGTTACATCTGGAAGTACTGCCCTCCCATCAGAGCTCTCATGCCAGGCACCTCAGAGGCTGATAGCCAGATTAAAGAAGGTAACTTCGGGGTCAGAGGCCAAACCCTGGACTGTTAAGGGCTGCCTGGTCACTGGACCCATGTGCACATCCAACCACTCCAGCCAGTTTGTTCTTCAGGGGACTATGTGGGTGACAAGACCTGAGAGCTTCTAGTTTTGCTCTCTAATTAGAATTAGGTTCACTGACACAACACAGAAAACCCAAAAGAAAGATTGCTCAAAGGTCTGAATTTCCTAATCCCTTTGTTCCCAGCAATAGGGTAAAGGAAGGGGTGTTCTTCAAATACATGCCCCCACTCCTGTCCCTTTGACGGAGATATCCCTGGGTATCTTGCACACTTCTGCTTATATCCCATAAGCGGCATGGAGTCATCTTGTTGCAAAGGAGACCGAGAAACGTAGTCTTTTGCCAAGCCAAAAATGAGGATTCACCACCAAGGAAAAATGTTTAGTTCTGCAGAGAACTAGCCAACTCTGATATATTGGTATAGCCCCTTCTCTCCCCTAATTCACTTCCAGTCGGCTATTATGTTTTTCATATAATCCAGAATAAAATATTGAAGAGAACAAATTTGAAAACTCAAATTTTACTTTTCAGAGGCATTGAACTAAGCAAAATTCAAAGACATAAACCTTAACTCAATGTATCTGATTAGTTAGCCATTCTTTTAGGTATCTTCTGAAACAATAGACCCCAAGATAGATTAAAAAGTAAGGGACCTCCAGCAATTGACAATCAAGTGGAGGCTCAAAAAAGCAGGTTAACAACATCAGGGTGTCCAACAGTAGGCAACCCCCAATTGGTCTCTGAACCCTAAAATGAGGATAATTATGTCAGTACCATTGGGTTTTTTTGAAAATCAAAGTAGATAATACCTAATGTAGTATAGCACAAAGCACATTCTTATATCTGAATCTGAAACAATGCCTAAGACCAACTCTAGGCAAATTGCGGGTGAAACCAATTTTGTCATCAGAATTCTAATTGCTCATGCACCATTCTCTAGTTATGCCCCTTCCTTTATCTCTTTCTTAGGTAATAGATTCCAGTGTCTCTGGCTGACCAGAATCCCCTCCCCGATCTGTGTTGCTAGGGCAGAACCCTAACTCTGGGCTTCCAATTTTCCATTCTCTCATTTCTGTACAAACAATTTTAGAGCTCATGTTTTAGGGAATTTTAGCATGTTATCAAGATAAAGGAGGGATGGATAAATTACCTTATGGTAAAATTGCCATTGCAAATAAGATTTTTTTTTCTGTAGTAGGTGTATTTATATTTTAACTTAAAGTTATTTGAGACAAAAAAAGTATATTTTAGGGTATAATTTCAGGCATCAATCTTTTCTGTTTTTTTTTTAAAGATTTTATTTATTTATTTGATAAAGAGAGTGAGAGAGAGCACAAGCAGTGGGGAGGGGCAGAGGCAGAGGTAGAAGAGAGTCCCTACTGAGTAAGGATCCCAACTCAGGGCTGGATTCCAGGACCCCAGGGTCATGACCTGAGCTGAAGGCAGATGTTTAACCACCTGAGCCACCCAGGTACCCCATGGGGGAGTATTTTCAATATGAAACATTTTCAACACCTTTTATTTTATTTATTTATTTATTTTTTAAAGATTTTATTTATTTATTTGACAGAGAGAGACACAGCGAGACAGGGAACACAAGCAGGGGGAGTGGGAGAGGGAGAAGCAGGCTTCCCGCGGAGCAGGGAGCCCGATATGGGGCTCGATCCCAGGACCCTGGGACCATGACCTGAGCCGAAGGCAGTTGCTTAACAACTGAGCCACCCAGGCGCCCTCAACACCTTTTAAATTTCCCCATGTAGGTATAAGTTTTTCTTTCAACTTTATTAAGATATATACTTAATATATGAAAAGTTGCAAATGTTTAACATATACATTTTGATGAGTTTGGACATATGCATGCATCTATGATTCTGTGATGCCATTAGCACACACAAAGTAGACACATCCATCACCTGCAAAACATGTCTTGTGTCCCTTTGCTTCTTTTGAACTTTTATTTATTTATTATTATTATTTTTTATTTTAAATGTTACTATTTGCTTTCCTTTTCCTGCCCTCAATTGACTATTTAGGTATTCTTAAAAAAAAAAAAAAAATCTTTTGGAAAGGATACCAAGAGAAGGAAAAGATAAAGACTCTGTTTGACTCCTTTTACTTTCTAGTTTTTACATTTCCAGACATATGTAGAAATAATTTTGGCAAACTGCCAAATCATGCCAAAGGAAGACTATTATGCTTTGTAATTTAAAAAAAAATATTGCTCATATTCAAAGTTCCATGACCTCAGTTATATCATACTCTGATTCCTCCCATCACTCCCAATCCTAGGATCACTTAGGTTCATTTAACAACTCAAGCTGCCAAAAATTAAAACTGTAAGAACATAATCTCAGGTAGAGATGTAGGGTATTTTTGGACTCAGCATTAGAGTACCAAGGAAGATCCACACCGGCACTTCTTCCTTTGGATGAAGTCTCCCAGATTTCATTACTATTTTAACAGTCATTTTACCATGACTTTTTATAAAATTAGATGAAAGTATGTTAGAAGTATAATTTCACAGGCATTTAGGTTTGTTGCAAAAATGCTAAGAATGAGGCTGACAGAACAATGTTCCTTCTAAAGTGAACTTCTCATGTGCTTCGGTGGGAAATCAGGAGCCCCCTTGCCTTTCTCCTCCACTTCCCTCACTACACCCCTTTAACCTCTGTGTGGGAAACTCACGCCATCTAGTCAGGCGTCAGGAGGCACCGAGGACCCGGGAAAATCACTCATAAGTTGCTAAAAGGGAATGTTTATCACATTTTTGTTCAATTCATGATATATCCATGAAAACCAATGAGTTTTACTCTATTGAAACACAAAGTGCAGAGAAAACAGCATACCAGCTACTTTATAAAACATGGATTCGATTTCTTGTCCAATCATAAACTGAGGACAAAAAACAAAAAGCATAGATTTTTTTTTTTTTCTATCTGTTGAAGTGAAATCAAAGGGAGTTTTTGAAGGCAAGTTCTCATTGCTGTTTACTGGGAACCAGACTCTCGTTATACTTAATGGATGTTCTATGCCAAGTTCCCCAGCCCCTGGGGGTGAAAATTTCCCCTAAAAAACCTGGAAGGAATTCAAGGCTGCTAAAGGCTTGAATAAAACTTTACTTAATGTGTATTGTACATTTTTATTACCCTGAGATGATATGTTATAATTACCTTCTTAAATCATGTGAGAAAAACTTAAACACATTATTAACAAATGATAATATTCCCAAACCAAACCAGTTTGGTGCTGGCCTCTCCAGAGAAGAGAATAGTGGATAGAAAACAGGCCAACAAAGTGGTAAACATGATAAAAAATGGCGACAAATATCAGGTGCCCTGATTCTACCAAATACCACAAGACTTAAGTTAGGAAACAAATTAGCATCTGTTGGAGCTCTACAGTGCAAAGACAGAAATCCTTTTGAACTCTGCAAGAAATTATACCATATGATTTTTGGATGTACCATAAGTAATTAGCCAAAACAGAAATATATGTTTCCTGGAATAAAGTAAATAGAGGAAATTCTTCTGGGAAGAATACTTACATCAGCTTCTTAGAAAACAAGCACAACCACTAACATAGTTGAAATGGGCAGAATCAATTTCTTGAGATGTTTGGAAATGAAAGAAATGCAAGTTCATTTGCATCCTTTCCTTCACCTTACCTGAGCTCAACTACACTTACATATTAGAAATCACTTGAAGAAGGAACTGCCTGAAGAATTCTTATGTTCAAATACGCATTATGAGGTCTTTCAAAGCGAGGCAACTTTTGAAAATCGTGGAGCTAGAAATCAAGCTAAGTAGCCAGAAATGCGTTGTTGCTATCTGTTTTGGAGGAGGGCAGGAATGACGACTACTGTCTTCTTTCCTGGCATCCTGAAGGCTAGTAGGTACCCACGGTGCATGAGCAGGCTGAGGCAGGTTTTCCCCAGGAGCCTTCACGGGGAGTTCTGGAAAGGGCTGGCATCCACCTGGATGTGAGGGAACTGTAGGTGGAGGCTGGCTCCTCCATTGCTTGATTGAAGATCAAAACAGATTTTGTTTTGGCCAATGTCTTTTAAAAATCAAAACCTCAGAGCATTTAAAAATTATCCTTTAGCAGCATATCAGGGGAAACGGACTGGACATTCTTTTGCAGGAACTGGCAGTATTAAATTTTGGTGGGAAGAGACTGGCATGGGTGATAATACTAATTGGTTACCCAGGAACCTAGAGTGTAGGGGGAGATTTACATGAAGGCAGAAGAGAAAAAAAAAGGGCTTGTACATTTCTGCCCTTGTTAAAGCTACATTGACTGTGTCTACACAAGTCTAAAGGCTGTTATGCATATCTGAATATTAGAAATATGAATAAAATATAGCAGTCATCTCCACTTTTTTTGAGTGCCCTGTTTATCCCAACTTTTAAAGTCTGGCACAATGAAAGAGACATTGTGGAATAATGGCTGTTGAATGGGAGTGACATATCCCCAATGAGAAAGTATATTTTTATTTTAAGTACAGTATAAATACTATATGTTTCCTAATGGTTTACATATAAAAGAGGTTGATATGCAATTTATGAATCCCTTGAAAAAACATAAGTGAGAAAATTGTGTTTATAAATATTTCTGCACTATTTCAGGAGATAATAGAAAATATTCCCTCTTCCTAATCTTTTCCTTTATTCTTTGAAACTTGTGATCAATTCAAGTTGGTCAGAATTAGCCCCTAAGGTCATCAAAAGAGATAATATCTGATGCATATCTCTTCAGGAAAGTCAGTACTTTAATCTCTCAGAAATAGGCAATAAAATATGCTATTATCATAAACTCACATCTAAACTGTCAATAATTCAGAGGCTTGGGCAATCATCTGGACAGCCTAGAAAGTCAATTTAGACAATTCTACAATCACATTTTGTACTGAATTTATTAGATGGCTCTGCTTTGCCAATGTAGACATGATCCAAGTTCATCTAAAAGTTCTCGAGGGAGAATTAAATACCTAAAGCCAGCTCCAAACTGTGACCATCAGGAACTTGCATAAATTTACTGAAAACAAATTATAAAAAATTTCATTTTTAGGTGACAGTACTAGAAGAGTTCATCAGGGAAATGGCATTACCTTCTCAAACTTAAGGTTTGTCAAAATTTTAGTCAGTGTCTTTCAAAGTCATGAGGCAATCGGACATAGTAAAAGTGGAAATAAGTGAACAGGATTCTAGTTTGAGTTCTTCCTCAGATGAGATATGTAGATGCAAAAATCAGGTCACCAGGTCTTAGATAGAGTGATAAATCAAACACATGTGGGAACATTTCCTGCTATTCCAATCACATGAAAATGCATGCAGTTTTATGAATTCATACTAATATGAATAAATATAAAATTATATGCACTCATATTTAAAACAAATACTTTGGTTTGGAAGCAGGAAAGGAAATATATCAGTAAATAGGGGCTCAAGTTTTGTGGCCCCACAGGGTGGCTGAGACAATGGGGTGGAAGTTTTTGAAACTATAGCCATAGATTCAAGATGAGATATGGTACTGAACAACATGAGTCTAGGATCCAGCAACTCACTGTTATTGTTTACAAACTGAAATTCAGAATATCCCAAGCAGTGTTCCTAGATCACAGCCAATGCAAAGAACCCACCACTGACCGTGAGTAGAAATCATGCCCAAACCACTTCAAAGCCAAGAATATGTGTCATTTTAGTGTGAAGGACTGAGATCCATTCTATTCAATTCATCAAATTCTTCTTGTTGTAGTATCATGACTCTATGTTGAAATATAACATTAAAACCTAGTTTGAGGCCTGTGAATTTTGCAGGTCTTCGACAGAGATAACTATGAAACTACTCCCAAAGCAAGTCTATATAAATTGTGTCCAGTGGAAAATAGTTACCATGGAAGTTGAGCTCACAAAGAGCCATTAGAAAACATGGGAGCTTTTGGGTTCCTGGACCCAAGTTTGATGTGTGTGGAGGGAAAGTGATTCCCCAACCAACAAGCAATGCTTTGGACACCTATTGGATGTCCTGCAGTTCAACTTAACCCTGATACTACCTACCTGAAGACAGCATCAGATCCCACAGATTAAAGGGCTCAGTCCCACAGTACTTCCCCTCCCCAGCTTCAGACGCCAACCAGCCACAAGCTTGGGTTACCTGAACTTCCTACCGACTATAAATCAGTTTCCCACAACCTCCTTCCTTGGGTTCACTTAATTTGCTAGAGCATCTCACAGAACTCCGAGAAACATTTTACATACTACATTACCAGTTTATTATGAAAAGATATAAGTCAGGAACAGCCAGATGGAAGAAATGCATAGGGCCAGGTATGGAGAAAGGGCATGGAGGTTCCATTTCCTCTCCAGGCCCACTACTCTCTCCAAATCCTCAGGTGTTCAACAATCCTGAAGCTCTCCAAACCTTCCTTTTGGGTTTTTATGGGGACATTCTTACATAGGCATTATTGATTAAATCATTGGCCATTGGTGATTGAACTCCATCTACCAGCCCCTCTCCCCCGACCAGAGGTGGGAATGGGGAGGGGATTAAGGACTGAAAGTTCTAACCTTCTAGTCACAGCATTGGTTCTCCTGACAACCAGCCCCAACCTTAGGCAGGGCCCAAAAATCACCTCATTAAAATAACAATAAACACATTTCTTGCTCTCTTCATTTGGGAAATTCCTAGGGTTTTAGGAGCTCCCTGCCAGGAACAATGACAAAGACAAGTATGTATTTGTTATAAGTCACAATATCACAGGAAGCTTCTGGCATTTTTGGTTTGCTTAAGGAATCAGTCTCTGAGAAAAATCTATAAAAATATCTTACTGTGACTGTTTTTTTAAATTTCTCCTTTTAATTCTTCCCATTTTTACTTCATGTATATTGATACTTTGTTACTAGATTCATGAAACTGTTGGATTATTTTGTTATTAAAAAGGTATTCCTTTGCTAATTAATAATTACTTCATCTTACTCAAATTATGCTTTTAACAAAAAATACTTCATTCATTGTTACAAGTGCATCACTTTTCTGTGGGTTATATCTTTATTAATCTCTTTACCTTCACCTGTTCAGTGCCCCTTTATTAGGATAGTATTTATACAGATCATTCAACCAAACTTTGCTTTTTAATCCAGTATTATAATCTTTGTCTCTCCACTGGAGAATTTATCTTATGTTTATGTGCATGTCTATTACTAACATATATTATTAATTCTACCATAATTTGTATTTTCAATCAGTCTGGTTATTTTTTACTCCAACTTCCCATTTGTTGAATTAATAATTTTTTCTTCATTTTATTTTCCTTCTTTTTTAGAAATACTTGAGCTGTGTCATTTTGTTTGTTTCCTGTTGATGATTATTCTTTGTACTCTACTATGAAAATATCTCAAAGATCTAATTAATTCACCCATCTCTGATGATTAATTTTATTGCATCTACCTAGCCAGCTAAGGTAAGGAGATGCCCAAATAACTGATAAAACATTTGTAGCAGTGCTTGTGTGGTGTTTCTGGAAAAGATTAGCATTTGAATCAATAGACTAAGGAAAGAAGATCCGCCCTCACCAACGTGGGTGGGCATCATCCAATCCATTGAGAGCCCTAATAGAAAAAAAATGGAAGAAGGGAAATTTCCTTTCTCTTTGAGCTGAGAATCCATCTTCTCCTGTCCTGGGGTATCAAAGCTCCTGGTTCTCAGGACTTCAGACTATCAGCTTTTCTGGATCTCCAGCTTGTAGAGGGCATAAGTGGGGCTTCTTGGCTCCATAATCATGATGAGACAACTCCCATAATAAATTTCCTCTTATCTATCTATCTATGTCCTATTGGTGCTGTTTCTCTAGAGAACCCTGACTCATTCACTATCTGTCACTTTTCTCGTATTTGAAATTAGAAGTTCTAAAATCCCCTTCATCTATAGATCTCCTCTTTTTCAATGAATGGGAGAGAAATAGGCTAGATCAGTGGTGTTAAAATAGCTTTATCCAGAGTTTTTTGAGTTTCATAATTTCCTTGAGCACTTCAGGAGATAGAGGAGAGCCCAGAGAATGGACAGTGGTCCTCCCTCGCTTTTAGAGCAGTTCCACATTCAGTCTTCATTAGTGGGGTTCTGTGTTAGAGTTCACTTAGAGAGGTTCTTCAAAAACTAAAAAAGTAAACAAAAGAAATAAAATGAAATTTGAATCCGTTAAAAAGATTAATTAGAGGGGCACTGGGTGGCTCAGTCAGTTAAGCATCTGCCTTTGGCTCAGGTCATGATCCCAGGGTCTTGGAATCGAGCCCGGTGTCAGGCTCCCTGCTCAGCCAGGAGCCTGCTTCTCCCTCTCCTCTGCTGCTCCCCCTGCTTGTGTGCTCTTTCTCTCTCTCTCTGTCAAATAAATAAAATCTTAAAAAAAAAAGATTAATTAGAAAAAAAATCCTTTAGGAAAATTAAGATAATTCACTGATTGTTGACTAACTGTACTCAAGATGGTCCAACAGTAAGATCTATAGTATTCTACAGACCTTTGCAGGTATCTCTGATTTTTCATCATTTTTATTATTTTACTCAGTGGAAGTATATAAATGGTGCTTTGGTGTTTTGTTTGTTAGGGCTGGATAAAATATTGAGTAAAAAACTTAAAAAAATAAATAAAAAGAGGGGGGAGGCCAGTATCTTCAACAACAATTTTCATGAATATGCAGTATTATAGGACATTTTCTTATAGAACTACTAAGAAAGAATGGGATTAATTGAAATAAAAAAAAACTCAGAAAATATGTGATAGATGTTTCCAAAAAATCTGAAAAGTTATCATATTTATAAGGAATTAATTAGTGTGGTTTCAGAAAATAATACTAAAACAAATGAATAACCTACTCTAGGTTATGAATAGGAGGAACTTTCTAACAATCACCACTGTTCAAAAATTTAATAGGTTCTCATTTATAGTAGTTTTATTTCTCACTAGAATCATTGAGCATCAGAACTGCTGGGCTCCTCTGGACAGGATGCCCATCATCAGGGATAGACTAGAATAGATGGAGTGAAAAATCACCTCTAGTTCTGCAATGCTAGATATTGAAATTAAACATCTGGAGACCATATGTATTGTATTAATTCAGTTCACAAATTTAAGTCATTTTAAGAATGAGGCACAAACCTGATAAACTCTCCTCCCCAAGATTCACACATAACTTTGCCCACTACAAAGGAGCTCTTACAGCTTAAGAGCAGCTAAAACCGAATTTTATTAAGTTTTCTTCTGGAAGTCTTCATCTGAAAAAGTTAATACTATCTTTTCTTTATAAAGCTAGGTTTCTCATGTTTCTCTCTCTTTTTTTCCCCCAATTTAACATATTATTGTTTCACTATATTATAAATAGATGGTAAAATTTTAAAGAAGAGCAGGGGAATTCAGAAGAACAAATTAGTGATCTAGAAAACCAATTGATAGAAAAGAAGGAAAAAGAGGAGGCCAGGGAGAAACAACTCAAAATCCATGAAAACAGAATCAGAAATAAGTGACACCATGAAACGTTCCAATGTCAAATTATTGGGATCCCTGAGGAAGTGGAGAGAGGACTAGAAGATATATTTGAGCAAATCATAGCTGAGAACTTCTCTAATCTGGGGAATGAAACAAACATTAGTGTCCTAGAGGCAAAGAGGAGCCCTCCCAAAATCAAGGAAAACAGACCAACACCACAGCATGTAACAGTAAAACTTGCAAATCTTAGAACCAAGGAAACCATCTTAAGGGCAGTTAGGGGGAAGAGATTCCTTACATACAGAGGGAGGAACATCAGAATAACGTCAGACCTATCCACAGAGACCTGGCAAGCCAGAAAGGGCTGGCAAGAAATATTCAGGGTACAAAACGAGAAGAACATGCAGCCAAGAATACTTTATCCGGGAAGGCTGTCATTTAGAATGGATGGAGAGATGCAGAGCTTCCAAGACTGGCAGAAACTGAAAGAATATGTGATCACTAAGCCGGCCCTGCAAGAAATATTTTTTTTTTAAGATTTTATTTATTTATTTGGGACAGAGAGAATGAGAGACAGAGAGCATGAGAGGGAGGAGGGTCAGAGGGAAGAGCAGACTCCCCGCCGAGCAGGGGGAGCCCGATGCAGGACTCGATCCCGGGACTCCAGGATCATGACCTGAGCCGAAGGCAGTTGCTCAACCAACTGAGCCACCCAGGTGCCCGCCTGCAAGAAATATTAAGGGGGCTTCTATAAAAGGAGAAAGACCCCAAGAGTGATATAGAACAGACATTTACAGAGACAATCTGTAGAAACAAAGACTTCACAGGCAACATGATAACAATAAATTCATATCTTTCAATAATCACTCTCAACGTGAATGGCCTAAAAGCTCCCATAAAACGGCACAGGGTTGCAGGTTGGATAAAAAGACAGGACCCATCCATATACTGTCTACAAGAGAGTCTACAAGAGAACTTAAAGATACATCCAGACTGAAAGTGAAGGGATGGAGATCTATCTTCCATGCCAGCGGACCTCAAAAGAAAGCTGGGGTAGCAATTCTTAACTAAAGACTGTAGTTACAGACACAGAAGGACACTATATCATTCTTAAAGGGTCTATCCAATAAGAAGATCTAACAATTGTAAATATCTACACCCCAACATGGGAGCAGCCATCTACATAAGCCAACTGTTAACCAAAATAAAGATTCATATTGATAATAATACGTTAATTATAGGAGACCTCAGTACTCCACTCTCAGCAATAGACAGCTCATTTAAGTGAAAATCAACAAAGAAACAAGAGTCTTTAATGACACACTGGACCAGATAGACCTCATAGATATATACAGAACATTCCACCCTAAAACAACAGAATACTCATTCTTCTCGTATGCACATGGAACTTTTTCCAGAATAGACCACATACTGGGTCACAGATCAGGTCTCAATCGATACCAAAAGATTGAGATTATTCCCTGCATATTCTCAAACCATACTGCTTTAAAACTGGAACCAATCACAAGAAAAAATATGGAAGAAATATGAACACTTGGAAGCTAAAGACCACTTTGCTCAATAATGTTTGGGTCAACCAAGAAATCAAAGAAGAACTTTAAAAATTCATGGAAACCAATGAGAATGAAAACACATTGGTCCAAAATCTCTGGGATACTGCAAAAGCAGTCCTAAGGGGGAAATACATAGCTATCCAAGCCTCATTCAAAAAAATAGAAAAATCCCAAATTCACCAACTAAATTTACACCTTAAAGAACTAGAGAAAAAGCAACCAAATGATGACTAACCCACGCATCAGAAGAGAAATAATTAAGATTAGAGCAGAGATAAATGAATTAGAAACCAGAAACACAGTAGATCAGATCAATGAAACTAGAAGTTGGTTCTTTGAAAGAATTAATAAGATTAATAAACCACTGTCCAGACTTATCCAAAAGAAAAGAGAAAGGACCCAAATTTAAAAAATTATGAATGAAAGGGGAGAGATCACGACTAATACCAAGGAAATAGAAACAATTATTAGAAATTATTATCAGCAACTATATGCCAATAAATTAAGTAACCTGGAAGAAATGGATGCCTTCCTGGAAACCTATAAACTACCAAGACTGAAGCAGGAAGAAACTGACAACCTGAATAGGCCAATAACCAGTAACGAGATTGAAGCAGTTATCAAAAACCTCCCAAAAAACAAGAGTCCAGGGCCTGATGGATTCCCTGGGGAATTCTACCAAACATTCAAAGAAGAAATAATACCTATACTCCTGAATCTGTTTCAAAAAATAGAAACAGAAGGAAAGCTTCCAGACTCATTCTATGAGGCCAGTGTTACCTTAATCCCCAAACCAGGCAAAGACCCCCTCAAAAAGGAGAATTTCAGACCAATATCCCTGATGAATATGGATGCCAAAATTCTAAACAAGCTCCTAGCTAATAGGATCCAACAGCACATTAAAAGGATCATCCATTAAAAGGATCATCCACCACGACCAAGTGGGATTTATCCCTGGGATGCAAGGGTGGTTCAACATTCGCAAATCAATCAATGTGATAGAACACATTAATAAGAGGAGAGAGAAGAACCATATGGTCTTCTCAATTGATGCAGAAAAAGCATTTGACAAAATACAGCATCCTTTTCGGATTAAAAATCTTCAGAGTATTGGCATAGAGGGAACATTCCTCAAATTCATAAAATCCATCTATGAAAAACCCACAGCTAATATTATCCTCAAGGGGGAAAAGATGAGAGCCTTTCCCTTAAGATCAGGAACATGTCAAGGATGCCCACTCTCGCCACTATTGTTCAACATAGTACTAGAAGTCCTAGCAACAGCAATCAGACAACAAAAAGAAATAAAAGGTATTCAAATTTGCAAAGAAGAAGTCAAACTCTCTCTCTTCACAGATGAGATGATACTTTATGTGGAAAATCGAAAAGACTCCACCTCCAAATTACTAGAACTCATATAGCAATTCAGTAATGTGGCAGGATACAAAATCAATGCACAGAAATCAGTTGCTTTTTTATACATTAACAATGCAACTATAGAAAGAGAAATTAGAGAAATGATTCCATTTACAATAGCACCAAAAACTATAAGATACCTCAGAATAAACCTAACCAAAGAGATAAATGATCTATACTCTAGGAAGTACAGAACACTCATGAAAGAAATTGAAGAAGACACAAAAAGATGGAAAAATATTCCATGCTCATGGATCGGAAGAATAAACATTGTTAAAATGTCTATGCTACCCAGAGCAAACTATACCTTCAATGCCATCCCGATCAAAATTCCAATGACATTTTTCAAAGTGCTGGAACAAACAATCCTAAAATTTGTATGGAATCAGAAAAGACCCTGAATGGCCAAGGAAATGTTGAAAAAGAAAAACAAAGCTGGGGGCATCACGTTGCCCAATTTCAAGCTATATTACAAAGCATTGATCACCAAGACAGCATGGTACTGGCACAAAAACAGACATATAGACCAATGGAACAGAATAGAGTCCAGATATGGACCCTCAACTCTATGGTCAAATAATCTTTGACAAAGCAGGAAAAAAAATATGCAATGGAAAAAAGACAGTCTCTTCAATAAATTGTGCTGGGAAAATTGGACAGCTATATACAGAAGAATGAAACTCAACCATTCTCTAACACCCTACACAAAGATAAACTCAAAATGGATGAAAGATATCAGTGTGAGACAGGAATCCATCAAAATCCTAGAGGAGAACATAGGCAGTAACCTCTTTGACATCGGCCACAGCAACTTCTTTCAAGATACATCTCCAAAGGCAAGTGAAACAAAAGCAAAAATGAACTTTTGGGACTTCATCAAAATAAAAAGCTTCTGCACAGCAAAGGAAACAGTCAACAAAACAAAGAGGCAACCCACAGAATGGGAGAAGATATTTGCAAGTGACACTACAAAGCACTGATTTCCAAGATCTCTGAAGAACTTCTCAAACTCAACACCCAAAAAACAAATAATCAAGTCAAAAAATGGGCAGAAGACATGAACAGACACTTCTCTGAAGAAGACATACAAATGGCTAACAGACACATGAAAAAATGTTCATCATCATTAGCCATCAGGGAAATCCAAATCAAAACCACACTGAGATACCACCTTACACCAGTTGGAATGGCAAAAATTGACAAGAAACAACAAATGTTGGAGAGGTTGTGGAGGAAGGGGAACCCTCTTACACTTTGTGGGAATGCAAGCTGGTACAGCCACTTTGGAAAACAGTGTGGAGGTTCCTCAAAAATTTAAAAATAGAGCTACCCTATGACCCAGCAATTGCCATTTGGTATTTAAATTTGTTATTTACCCCCAAAGACACAGATGTATTGAAAAGAAGGGCCATATGCACCCCAATGTTCATAGCAGCAATGTCTGCAATAGCCAAGCTGTGGAAAGAGCCGAGATGCCCTTCAAGAAATGAATGGATAAAGAAGATGTGGTCCATATATACACTGGAATATTACTCAGCCATCAGAAAGGATGAATACCCAACTTTTACATCAACATGGAAGGGACTGGAGGAGATTATGCTAAGTGAAATAAGTCAAGCAGAGAAAGTCAATTATCATATGGTTTCACTTATTTGTGGAACATAAGGAATAGCATGGAGGACATTCGGAGAAGGAAGAGAAAAATGAAGGTGGGGAAATCAGAGGGGGAGATGAACCATGAGAGACTATGGACTCGGAGAAACAAACTGAGGGTTTTATGTGGGGGGATGGGTTAGCCTGGTGATGGATATTAAAGAGGGCACGTATGGCATGGAGCACTGGGTGTTATAAGAAAACAATGAATCATGGAACCCTACATCAAAAACTAATGATGTATGGTATGGTGACTCACGTATGATAATATAATTAAATTAAATAGAAAAAAAAAAAAAAAGAAGAGCCAGGGAATAATAAGCACACCATGCAAGCCAGTGGTACTCTTGACATTGGAAGCAGCACATACTGTGGAGAAGCGGAGAGATTCCTAAGGTGCTGGCAATGTTCTAATTCTCAATCTGGACAGTATATGCATTGCTTTGCTTTATAATTTTTTTAAACTCTACACATAAAAGTTATATGTTTTTATATATTATCCTACATCTCTTAATTTTTTTAAAAAGTGATTCAAGTAAGATGGTCACATCCCCTCAGCAAAGCAAACTGGGAAAATCTCTACAATCCCAAATGATTAGACAGTTTCCAAGAATTGCAGGTCACACAAAATTAGGTTACTTCACATACTCAAATTTAATTCTTACCTCTTGATTCATGCCACCTTAGTGTTGTTAAAATGTTGACCAATTTATTATTTAGTAACCAGCTGTATTGATGATACACTAATATGTAATATGGAAAGTTCAATTTGGTAACTAAAATCCTTTTGATTTAACTGCATGGAATATGGTGGAGAACTTAAATTTGGAGAATAAAGTAATTATTATTTATGGCTTATGTGTTGGAATCAGCCTATAGCTATAGACAGGATTAACTAATTAAGTTTTGGAAAGGCAGCTGCAAAGATATTTTAAATATATCATAATTCAAGAATCCTTACATTATAATTGAAGGTTTGGTATAACAATCTGAAATTATTTTCATGTCTGGGTAAAGAACATGCAATCAAAAGTTTAATTAGCAAAAATGCTGTGGATAAGAAGATAACAGAAACAAACTTTGGGAAAATATAATCATGTCTTCTAAATGCATATTTAAGACACCATCAAGAATAGTAATTAAATTAAGAATAATCAAAGCACATTGTTATAGAAATATATTAATATGATAATAATTTAATTTCAGTTATTTTAAAACATTATATCCAAGGATCTTAATGTATTTTTCTATTACCAATTAGCTCATAATAAAACATTTCCTTTTATTTCTGTTATAAACCTGCTAAACTGAGTCAAAGAGGAGAAAATTGTCATATATTTCACAGAACAGTGGTTAAAATTGGAACAGTTTATGTAACTACACTAGCATGTGGCATGAAGTATATATGTAGATAGTTTTGATGAGTCCCCAAAATACCAAATGCAATAATGCATAAAAAAACAGAAAGCTATATTGAGGTGCTGATATTGGGTATTTCCCAATGCAAGTTCAATAAATTATCTAAGTGATTCACTCTTGCTTTGTCGGGTAACTGGTACATTCCAACTCACAGCTATGCAAAATTACAAATAAAAATAAAAATTTATAATTTCAAATGCCAAGGGTTTACTGCATTTTTCTCAGGTGTAAATTTTAAGCTTAAAACTGTTTTCCAAACTAGTCTAATCGTACTATTGCTATGGATGCTCCTTGGGAAGGCTAAATGTATCAAATTGAATTATTAATCTTTATTGAAAGTTTACTATAGTCAAGAACTCTACTTAGAGCTTTATGGTATCACCTTTGTTTAATGTGGAAAATAATTCAGTAGGTTAGGTTCTCTTGCTCTCCCTGCATCCAGAAGGTTGTAATTCTTAGTAACTAGTCCAACTTTATCCAGTGGGTGAGTATTAAGCAGTCAATGGCTTGAGGGGAACAAAAGGACATTTTTAAATTCCAAAAGTTTGCTTTTCATTTGAAATGTTAAATATTGGAAGACTCAGATTATAAAGTTTATATCATAAACCAAAATGTGAGGAGAATGCACAAGGGGAAAAGAGTAACTTTCCCACCCAGAGAGGATGTAACATTATCTGGCCTGTGGGAAGGAAACTAGAGAAATCTCAGATTGGAGAAAAGAGAGTCAAGGGCTAATAGAGGACATCTCTCCTCTGCTGTGAATGAACATCTGAAAGTTTCACATGTGTGCCCAGGAGGTGGCCAAGAGCACCATCCAACTGAAAGAGGCTTCAAGATTATAACAAAGGAATCTAAATAGTGTACACAGTATGAAGCACACAGTGTGGAGAACACATTGCAACTGGAGACATCAGAGGTGGGTGCAGTCAGAGAGGATGTGACATTCAATCCAAGGCCTGGACATCAAACAGAACCATCACCAACTCCTGATGCCAGGAAAATAGCATCCTCTCTTCCCTCCCAGAGGTAACCAAGAAGAGTCAGAAGTTAGGGAACTTAACGGGGGAAGGGATGCATCCTCATGTGATTAGTTACTCATAAGATAAATATTTAAATACAAGGTGACTGAATTACTACCATGAAGATTGTATGTTTCTGTTTCTGAGTGGAAATGAAGTTCTGTAATAGGAAACATCTGTGGCCTAAAACTATGTTTACTCATTAAAAAAAAAAAAAGACCTAAGTTTATCTCTTTCCTTCTTATCAAAATTCTTACTATTTTCTATTGTGTTTTCCGTGTATACAATTTTATTTGCAATAACGGATCTCCTTACTCTTGCTATTGGGTCTTCTACATTCTCTCTCATCCACTATAAATTAGCATTTACAAGGACAGAAAATTATCTACTTACTATTTTCTCTGGAGCTCTGTCACAGACAATATGAGCAGAGGCCCCACATTCCCCTTATAAATGGGAGATTTAGAATTTCTGCAACATTATTCATTATCTTCTTTCTTATGTATAAAAGGAAGTAAAAGAATATTTTTTGAAGTCTCTTATTATTAAAAAAGGATCAGAAAATGCCAGAATCTATTTATGGAACGGATACAGATCTATAAACAATGACCTCTAAAACATGTCCCATCAGACTAGGGATAGGGCTCAGTATTAAAATAAGCTTAATAAAATAGTCTTTTCAAAGACCAGGAATGCATAGGACTCATATAGGCATCTTAATGTCTAAGAATAAACTGCAACTGATCATCTCTGGGTGGACATGGTTTATGAGATTGGAAATCACACAAATACTGCCTGTTTGATTAAGAGGATTTAAGCCAAAAAGACTGAAAAGGAAAAAAAAAAGATGAGAACCAATACTATTAAGAATATCAGCTAGAAGATAGAAAAAGACAACCAAATTGGAGAAATTCCCTAGTAATCGAAAGGAGAAATACCTAGGGAAAAGAATGGAAAGAATACCTGGTCCAGTGCTGAATACCTGGTCCAGGGCTCAGAGCTCTAGCTATTTAATGCAGAGACTATGAATATAAAAGAACTAAGCTTGAGCTTTTATCTTGTGAGCCATACAGGACTGAAACTGTGGTGTTAGACAGTAGACACCATCAGTATCCTGTAGGGTAGTTAGAAGGAAGTTCTCCAAAAGCAATAGAAAATGATGGGAAGGGCATAAAGAAAGTCAGACCTGGACCCCAGCCCTAATGTCCTTTGGAAATGGGAGGGGAGTTAAGGAAAGACCAAGTGTGAGCTTAGGGAGAGAAGAAGAATATAAAAACCATGTGAGGAGTCTAAAGGATGAACCCAAGAGCAGATAGGACAGGATTCTAGAATCAAATATATGGCTAGCTAACAATGCCTAGGCCCAGTCTCCATCCACCATTTATCCCAGAATCTTACGGAGATAATTTTCCTAGAGTTAAAAATGATATCATGTCATAGCATTGTTTCTTACTTGGAAATACACTGAAGTTTCTAGGAAGGAGATGCCATGAAAAATAAGAGAAGAATTAGAGGTAATATTTCAAAATATTACCCCACTTTATCTGCTAATCCTAGATCTAATTTAGCCTGAAATTCCATAATTAGATATTTAAAAAAAACCCTTCTAAATACATGTGTATGAGATGATACTATTTTATGTTTCTGAGTATCTTTAGCTCTTACTAAATGCTTATACATGCATCATCTCATTTTCACCAATGGTTTACAAATTAAATAAGACAGTATTAAAAGCTCTAGTGCATAGTTAGGAATGCTAAGACCAGGCAGTTTAAGTTATTATCTCAAGGTTGCACAGCTAGAAATAGAGCTGAGACCATACACCATTTCCGTACTTTAAATCTATTTTTTCATACTACATCTCACTGATGAGAGTTCATTACTAGAAGTAGGTTGTTCCTATTCTGGAGGCAGGGAGGTATCTGGGTATAGAATTTGAGTCCTCATATTGCTCCATAAGAGAGAGAGAGAGACCTTTCGATGGTCAACTCAAGGAACTCAATGGATGACACCAACATCTCTATTTATCCAACTGTGGGTCTGTATCTCCTTAGATACTTGGATTACTACCCACAGAAACTACAGATTACCACCCATAGAAAATAAATCTAAGGTGACTTCCAAGGATGAAGACAAAGCCCTGAATGAGTGGGTTCTGCCACTTTAAGATTAACAGGGTCTACTTTGAGAGTAGTGTAGATCTTGTGAATCTAAACAAACTTCAGATGAAATAGCCTGTTTAACTTTGGCCAAAGCCACTAGTTTATTTTGGAGCTATCCAAGGTGCTCATCTCAGATCACAGCTGTCAGCTGACCAAGCCTACCTAGGAACTTTCCTGGTCCTACCTATTCTACTGAAGCAAATGGATTTTTATTTTTCTTCTTGGTAGAATCATGATATATTATTTCACATTTGGTTGAATTACTGAAGGTCTAACTTTCCTAAAGAATATAGCATCCTGGGGCACCTTAACCAGTCGGTTAAGCGTCCTACTCTTGATTTCAGCTCAGGTAGTGAATGGAGCCCTGCATGGGGCTCCATGGTCAGTGCAGAATCTGCTTGTCCCTTTATCTCTGCTCCTCCCCCTGCCCCTGCTCTAGCACTCTCTCTCTCTCCAAATAAATAAATAAATAAATAAATAAATAAATAAATAAATAAAATATTTTAAAAAAAGAATATAGCATTCCTACTTTCAGAAGCAGTCACTGGGAACATTAATAAGACCCCATAAGAAACCTTTGAACAAATATTATTGAGTGATTGACTGTGGTTTATACAAACTCAATATTTGAACACATCGAGAGTCATACTTCAGCCAAAATGTTGTTTCATATTCCTGTGCCTTTAAGGACTGGCATTATGAAGAGTAATGAAACTAAGAATGTTCTCAATATTTTTATTTATTTATTTTACAACACTCTGTGGTAACTGAAATAATAAATACACACATAACTAGAATCAAAAATCAACCCCATGATATTTTCTGTTCTCTTTCCTTTATTGGAAAGAACAAGTTCTGGTTATAACCAACTAATGTGATTTCATGATCCACAGTGTGGGGGAAAAAAAAAAGAAACTGGAAAGGACTATTTTTTTTTAAAGATTTTATTTATTTATTTGAGACAGAGAGAATGAGAGACAGAGAGCATGAGAGGGAGGAGGGTCAGAGGGAGAAGCAGACTCCCCGCCGAGCAGGGAGCCCGATGCGGGACTCGATCCCGGGACTCCAGGATCATGACCTGAGCCGAAGGCAGTCGCCTAACCAACTGAGCCACCCAGGCGCCCTGGAAAGGACTATTAATGACCAAAATCCTAGGCTGTATTTCTCCACATCTTACTCATCATACCTTTCTCCAATGTCCTGTCCTGTTCATGTGTTCAGTTCTGCTTCACTTGTCACATCGTTTGAAACCATGCTCACTCTGATTTGGCCTCACTCCTCCACTAACCTAACCATTGCTTCTTTCCATCCAAAGGCTGATAATGAGGTTAGAGCACTGGCAGGAGAAAAGAACTGAGATCGGAATTAAGGGTGCCCCTCCAAAAAAGAAAACCTGATGAAGGAAAACCAAAGGCACCAAACCCAGCTAACTACTTGCATCATTTTGCTCTTTTTCTCCTTTATGTTTTCCTTCACTTTAGCAACATGCGAGCAAACTTTTATTGTAAACTACTCTGTTGCCTATGACTAACTTTTATCTACTGAGAATTTTACAAATGCCCCTACTTAATTTAAACTTCACAATAACTATAAGGTCTGTCTCATCATCCTCATTTCTGTAGATGTGGATACTTGGCATCTGGGAGGTTAAATAACTTTTCATTGATGAAATAGACAGGATGTTATGGAAGCTATTAACCTGGATATTAATGGACAAACAAGGATTGTTTAGAAGTTCATTACATAACGCGCAGTTCAAGAACATGAGCGGTACAGAAAGAACATTATAAACTAGCAAGTAAACAATAATGAAGCATCCATCGTTACTTTAAAAAGCTATTAGACCCTTAATCCTTGTGCTATTGCACAGTTTAATCACTGCGTGACGTTATTTTAACAACTCGAGGTACAAGATAAATAATCTTAAATAATCTCCTAATGAGCACATGTCTATTTTAACTATGGTACAAGGATTTGAAGTAATGACTGTTTATTTCAAGCATAGCAATGACCAACTTAAACTTAATTTTAGTCATTCTTAATAAGAGGAACTGATAAGGAGGGGAGAAATACCCAGTTTTACCCCTGGCCTCTTGTTCTTCCTTTGAGCTTTCAGAAATGCTGATGGATATTTAAACAATTGATAATATGGGCAGCAAAAACATCAAGAACTAGAAAAGAATCCAAGGTGATGTAAAGACTATGAAGGAACCTAAGGAATATTAAAGCAAGGCCGAAGGATGTATTCTTATGTGGATCTGTAAATTAGATATTTTTTAAAATAATCAAACAATAAAATATAGAATTAACAGTAATTATGAGAGCTGCTCAGTCAAAGTCACGCACTCAGCCCTTTTTCAAGGGGAAGCACTTTCTAGATGTAGTGACATTTGAGGAAACCTAACAGGTCCCTCCAGTGACAAATGAGAGTATAGAAACAGGGACCATGAGAAGAGGATCATAAGTAGAGCTGTTTCGGCAAATGAAATGAAAGCAAATGGTTGCTGAGAAAGTCTCCAAATCAATTCGTGTGTATTGTCAGGAGGAGGCTGGCGAGTTTTCATTTGCACTTTTAAAAATACCTTAATTGCCTTAAGATAATTTTCATTTGACCTATGTAAAGAACGTCATGCAGTAGCCTGAGCGTTAGCAGTGACCACACGAAGAGAAAAAGCTCTTGAGCCCTGAAATTCCCAATTAGTATATAAATGTAAATAGAACTAAAGGGAAGTAGGTGTTATAACTGATTTTCTTGGTGAAGTTTTCTTCTGGTGACAGTGGGCGAAACAGTGCAATTCCCTTTATTTTCTAGCTTTTGAGATTTCTAGAATTATATTTCCACATGATTGAAATTCCCCACACTGTTGTGATTATGACTTATAATTTCTTATGGAGTTTGTCTTTAGCTATATATGTTTCATGCCTGATACAGTGACCTAAGGTGGGTAGAATATCCTCGGGAAAATAGACATTCATCTGAATTTCAGAAACGTGGTTTTAGAACTGCCAAAGTACTGAAGGCTGTGCCTTGAAACTGTTCCCACAGAAAAATTCAGTTACCTACCTTTGTGTATGTGTTTCACCGAGACAAACAAAAACATTCAAAAATCAAACCAAAACACTACAGAGGGGCTGAAGAAAGGATATATTGAGACTATGGATAAACCTACCCCCTGAAATAATGATCATTAAAGAAATTATATAAGTGATTCATTTTTCAAACTCTCTAACATTATTTTCACACACCAAACAAGATAATGACGGCAAACTGGTTTTCTGACCATGCCATTTAATACATTTTCTAGTTCAGATATTTTCTGGCTCTGCTTCAAAGGAACATCTGTGTTTAACCCCTTGGACTGAGACAATCTGCCCAGAGTCACAGCACCTTCTAATTATTGTTAAAAAAAAAAAAAGAAAGAAAGAAAGGAAGGAAGGAAGGAAGGAAGAAAGAAAGGAAGAAAAAGAAAGAGAGAGAGAGAAAGAAAGAAAGAAAGAAAGAAAGAAAGAAAGAAAGAAAGAAAGA
>NC_058407.1:129634273-129786848 GCF_002201575.2 Neomonachus schauinslandi
AGAAAGAAAGAAAGAAAGAAAGAAAGAAAGAAAGAAAGAAAGAAAGAAAGAAAGAAAGAAAAGAAAAGAAAAGAAAGAAGAAAGAAAAAGATCATGATATGATTTTCCAATTTTCAGATTATTTTTTTCTCACAGGTTTATCTTCAACCTTTGGCAGTACATATACACCAGACTCTAGTATGTGACTCTGTCTTAATGCAAGTTATACATTTAGTTATTTTAAATTAATTGTGTCAATATTTCAATCTCCTCTCCCCAAAGCACGAGGGTCTAGATAACACGCTTTGGGTGAGAGGTAGAGCAAGCAGTAAAATCACCAAATTCAGCTCTTTCCATAGCCTTTTATCCTTCAAGTCTAAATGCCTTAGTAAATTTTTGGGATACCAAGATGAAAGTATTTCACAGTATTTCTAAGATTATCAATGAAAAAATGCATAGATCAAAACAGAAATTAGATTAAATAAGGCTTTTTACCATCCAAAATACTGAAAATCTTAGGTTGGAATTCTTTTTTAAGGTTCTGAAGTTAATCACACAAAATAAAAGACAAAATGAGTGAAACAGTCAACAAAGATTCTCCCAAAAAAGGGTTTTTATTGAAGTCCTTATCTCGATTAAGTTTACGAAGTTTATTATTTAGGCAGAAAACCAGAGAGGGGCTAATATAGCAAGGGAAATCAAGCCACCTAGGAGTTTAGAATGAACTTTCATTTCCACAGATTAATAATTCTTAAGGAGTGATTATTTCTCTACCTATTTTCTTTTAAATAAACTTTTTTTAACCTAGAAATTTACCTTCTGTGAGTCCTTAGCCTATAATTTCCCATCACTTTCATATGAAGACAAAAATTGAAAAATCCTAATATTTAAGGCAAATCATAAGACAGCTTGTGGCAGGATATGGTCATCCAGGGCTCCTGATGCCTCCATCTATGTATGGAGGAGGATAAATGGATCAACACCAGGGCATACCTGCAAACAGGTGAGTCATGGCACATAGCTGGAAAGACTCTCCCCTTAGACCATCTTAGTAAAGAAAATCATTCTCTTATTGATACTAACGATTGCTGGAATAATTGTGTTTAGTACCTGCCTTATGTGCATGACTTCAACCCATCCTTTAACCAAACTTGTGAGATGAGTTGTATTATTAAACCAATTTTTTGGCTAGCAAAATGACAAAACTAGAATTCTACCACAGGTCTCTTACATTAGCTTCTAAAACACTGTGCTTTGCTACATCTCTTTTGAGACAGAAATCTAAACAAATATTTAAAAATAATATAAATAGTGCAAGGTGAATAATTTGATAAACCAATCTTTAAACCCTGGGAAATATATTAGGACTAATGAAAGTTCATGGATTTAAAAAAAAAAAAAAAGAGGCCAGTGAAAATCTATGAGTATTTTATCAGAGGAGGAAATGTAGTAAGTATTTCTCACCTCACATTCTCTAATACTAGAATAGTTATTTAAATGTCTTTCTGGAAAAGGGCCCTTACATTTTCAATTGGTACAGTTATCCAAGTAGTATTTTCTAGGAATGTCAACCCAAATAGAAGAGAACATAAGCATCCTGACTCCTTAGCATAACTTTGAAATAAAATAAGTATAAAATATATTTTAAAGGCCTGGGTTACATACGATTTTATAAGAAACTCTATGTCATCAGTGTTTCTAAATGCATTACCAAATATGCAAGAGATTTTAGATAATTTTCGGTTCACAGTACAATTCTTTGAAATTAACCCACAAATTGGTTGTACCTCTTATTTATATTTTATCAAACCCATCTTTCTGACGTAGGCATTTCTTTTCTTGGGATTCTTACAGAGATAGTTATCATGCACAGAGTGTGCTCTAGCCTTTGGTGGTTTTAATCTCAGTGTAACATCTTTGTGTTTAGTACATTTCTTCTCTTTCATCTGATCATGTACATGCTAAGATGTCAAAACTGAAGTCTTCTGACACATCAGTCTTAGGTTCTAGCCAGTGTGTCAAATCCTTCAAGGTTTAGCATTCAGTTTTAACAAGAAAATTTTAAAATGATAAAATAACGTATCAAATCTCAATGAGTGAAACTTATAGTCGGGTCCACGGCAAAATACACTTTCTAAAAATTATAGTTGAAATTGAATGTATTGTCTACTGAGAAGCAGGAAAGAGACAGGAGTTTTATTACAGATTGTCCTGTAAATTTAAAGTACAATTCATACTTCATTTTAAATGCCATCCAAGTACGACATTTCTCGGTTATTGGGCTCTCTCAAGAAGGATTTTGGATTAACATCTCTATAAGCAATGAAATTTACTTAGAGTACGGTCTTCTGGAAAATGGTCTAGTTCATTTATTTTTGAGTGAGGCTAACTCTTGTCTTATATTTGCTCTCTTCACAACGCATTTCCCTTGAGAACTAGCAAAGTTTTCCATATTGATGAGAATTTCACTTAGCTTAAAAACACCAGTCAAGGCAGCAAATTTACAGAGCTAAAACTTCTGAGGTGCTTAAAGACAGCAACTGTGTAATTCATGGGAGATTCACCTCTTTGAAGAAACTATAACAGAGTTCCAGACCTTCTTAACAGGCAGCTCATTACTACAGACTGTCTACGCAAATTGTAAACTTACTATAGGCCCTCAGGGGAGGGTTTTTCTGTTTTCTGTCTCTGGTACTAACCTAGTCTAACTTGCCATATAACTGCCCTCTTGCCAGTAATGTTAATGATGGTGATTATTAGTAATAACTCTGAGTAATGAGGTTTTCTTCCTTGTACTCAAAATAATTGCTCCATGTAAATCCACAGCAATTTTTACGGTACGTTAAAGATTAGTAACATTAGAAACTTGGCAAATCTTACTTTATAGAGGCATTTTACCTAATGATCTAATCCATCAGTTCCCAGGGTTTAACAGTCTTGAGACTCACTTAGTACTGAAGGATCTCCTTTCTTTTCACAGCGGCACTAAGAAATAATGTAGTCACTACACTACATTTTTAGGAGCTTCACAAGAGTACCTTGAAAAACGTTAGCTCTGGTTTAAGCAAAGAAGGCTGTGAGTCCAAGGATATATACAATTTGCTGGAGATTTGTCCCATAGGCTGAGGGATAACTTAATTAATCATTAATTAAACATTGGTTTCAGAAAGAAGTTTCTTATTGTTTGATTTTTAAAGCAACTCAAGAATAATTTTTAGCCATGAGGAACTTGCAGTTTACCGATCATGTGAACTAGAGTATGAGAGTGTCAACAGGAGTTAGAAATACTAGCTATGCTCTTGCTTTTCTCAATCTCATCACTTCTATGACTCAGAACCTCCAAAAGGAAGAACACACATAGGGAGAAAGTTACTCGCTCATTATGATACTGGTCTTTATATCAAATTTTTCTCACTTGACAGTCAGTTCATCCTGAGGAAGATATAGGACCACTGATTTCAATGAAGAGGGAAAAGAAGAGGGTGGTTATACAATTGGGTTCACTTGTCTTTCTTCTACATTATGCTATTTACAAATAAGGACCAGGCTGACCGGAGATAAGAAGTCAAGTTTACATTCTTCTAGGTTTCTTCTTTGTTCAAAGGGAAGTTTCCATCATTGTCATTCTCTCTAGAGCCTTAGGTCAATCAGAACTTTTTAAAACATGGGAAGGTAGAGTGGGTAGTCGTGCATGAGTTTTCCTACCTCATTAAGGCATCCTCAGAACAAACAAGAGTATAAAGAGAGATCAGTAATCCACTGCTAATTCTAATCTGTTGCATATGGATTTTCCACACATACTGAGTCTTATTTCTAGGTGTTTATACTTGTTTGTCTATTCTTATTACAACATTATCTCATTTTGTTCATTTTAGTATTATAGCAAGTCTTGATATTTAGGAGAGAAAGTCATCCTTAATTTTTATTCTTCTCCTTGAAGGGTGTCCTAGCCATTTACCATATGCATTCAGTCACCTCATTAAATGTCATGGAACCTTCTGGTTGGTGGTTTTACTTAACTTATAGATTAATTTGGTTGGACTATCCTTCTTTGTGATTGGAGTTTTCTCATTAGTGAACATGGTATGTATTTATTTATTTACAGTATATATTTAATGCAAAAAAAGTTTGATTTGCTTGAAATATTCTAATATTATTTTGTTGTCTACTTTATGCATCTCTAGTCTTATTTTTTTAATTCCCTATATTCTACGTTCTTTATATTCAATTAGGTGAATTTCTCTGATTGAACATACTCATTTTCAATCTTTTAGATCTATTTAAAGTTATATAACTACCTTTAAAAGGACAGGTAACTTTAACTGCATGCAGTGAGTTCTGTTAAGTAGTGCTTCCTTAGTCATTTAAGAAAAGCTATTTTATAAATTCTATTAAAATGTTCCTTTGAGCTCGTGGGTTATGCAGGAATGCATTATTTGGCTCCAAAATATCCAAGGTTATCTTCTCTTTTTGTTGTTAATTTCACATTTATTTTCATTATAATCAGGTAGATTCAGTGTCTTGCTGTAAGAATATATGTGTTCCTCTCTCTTTCTAGACCAACAACCTCAAATACTCTGCATATGGGGGCAGCAGTGTTTTTCAACTTTCATTAAGCAAGGAAAGCTACCCCAGCACCTCACTTTAAACCTAGAAACTGGCTTCTGTCCTCTTTCTTCTACAGAGACCTCTTAGTTTTTATCATCCCATGGGAGTGGTGCTTAAAAGTAGCACAGTACACTGGAACAATAAAAACCAATCTGGTAAGCCTTGGCCTCAGTCCCACTCATCATTTTGTATTTTAGTTCCACTTATGGTCTGGGGAAATAGTTAACTTTTTAGTCATCTGGTTATGACATTTATCATTTCTTTCTTTTAAAAAATACTTTAGCTAGGGGCACCTGGGTGGCTCAGATGGTTAGGCGTCTGCCTTCGGCTCAGGTCATGATCCTGGAGTCCCGGGATTGAGTCCCGCATCGGGCTCCCTGTTCGCCAGGAGTCTGCTTCTCCTTCTGACCCTCCTCCCTCTCCTGCTCTCTGTCTCTCATTCTCTCTCTCTCAAATAAATAAATAAAAATTAAAAAAAAAAGAATGTTAAAAAATACTTTAGCTATAATCACTAGGTATTTGGAGTATAAATAGGTACATCAAATTATGAACGTAGCATGTTGCCTGGCAATCCTAGGTATTAGTCATTGCTGCACCAACCATCTGAGGTAGAGGCTGTTATTCCTTTGAGTAGAGAAACAATCCCACAGAAGTTAAGAAACCTGCCATTCAGACTTAATTAAACCCATTAAAGAGAAGATGCACTCACTCACAAAAACATTTTCACATAAATGTTTGAAAAAATGTTTGATTTTGACAGTTAAAAAAATCTTTTTTTTTTTTAGATTTTATTTATTTATTTGACAGAGAGAGAGACAGCCAGAGAGGGAACACAAGCAGGGGGAGTGGGAGAGGGAGAAGCAGGCTTCCTGCTGAGCAGGGAGCCTGATGCGGGGTTCGATCCCAGGACCCTGGGATTATGACCTGAGCCGAAGGCAGCCGCTTAACCGACTGAGCCACCCAGGCGCCCCTAAAAAATCTTTTTTTAAAAAAATTACTTTTTGCAATTCTGAAACCCTAACTTGGCACAGCCAGTGAAATACCAAGATTAAAAGTCTGTTTCTAGCCTCTGAAACTTTCCTAGGCTTGGGTTAACATTTACAAACATACATATGTAGTGCTAATTTTTTTTTAATTTTTATTTTTTAAAAGATTGGTTTATTAATTTGAGAGAGAGAGAGAGAGAGAGCACAAATGGGAGGGGCAAAGGGAGAGGGAGAGAGAATTTGAGGCAGACTCCGTGCTGAGTGTAGAGCCCAGAGTCAGACATGGGGCTCAATCCCATGACCCTGAAATCATGACCTGAGCCAAAAACAAGACGCCCAACCAACTGTGCCACCCAGGTGCCCCTGTAGTGCTCATTTTTGAAAAATGGATCTTAATTTATGTAATGTACTACAACCTGTTTTTCTTAAGATGTTATGAATATTCTTTGGGGCACATTGATCTAATGTACTTCTTTTCAATAGCTGCATGACATTCCATAGAATGGATCTGGAAAATGTCATAAATCATTTTGTTGATGGATATGTGGGATTTTATAGGGCTTTAGGAAATTATATTTAATATTATTAAATTCTTCCAATAAAATCTATGTAGCCAACTCATTGCCTCCAACTTGATCTTCAATTGCTTTCTTTACAATTTTATGCCATTTCTAGTCTTCATTATAGCACATATCTTCATGAGAGATCAAGGCAAATAATAAAAACATCACGCTTCAAAATAATTTATGATTTTTTTTCTCAAAATCTTTCAACCTAGAACTGAAGAAGCTTCCTGAATTCTAATTTCTGAAAGAATTGCTTTTTAGTTGTATTATGAATTGTATTTCAGTTCAGGGAAGTTTTCTAGGAATGATTATTTTTCATGACTTGTCAAATTTGACCATTGTAAATTTATTAGGAAATGCTGTAAGGTCTTTGGGTCATGCAGTCCAAATTTCCCATTTCATTTCACAAGGCAATATATGCTCTGGAGGCAGGGTAGCAGAAGATTCCAACTACTGATCTGAAGTGAGGGGAAATTATCTCGCATGAACATAAAATTAAAAACATCTTTCTGAAGGCTAAATGTGGTTAAAAACTGATTAACTGAAAAATAATGTCTTAGATATGAATTCCTTGTGCCCTTGACCTTCATTACTTAACGTTACCATTTTCTTGACTCCCTTTGTAAGATTCACCGAAATTATTGCTTCTAGAAGCCTGCACAGAAAATGATTTCAGATTCGAAAAATAATTTTTATACAACAAAGGCAATGTTTCATGAAGAGCCACCCTAAGTTTTGTATGTGACTTTTAGCTCACAAACACAATGTTAGCCCCAAAACAGAAGGGTGTCAGAATGACAAAATAAATGCTAGATATCCAGCTTCACCAATGCAAGCAATAAGATACATCATTAATGCTGAACTTAAAAAAGCAATAATATAAAATCAGAGAAGGTATCAATCCTTTAATTTTGTTGAGCTATAATTATATAATGAGAACACTGGCTCTTTTGAAACAATTTGAAAACAGTGCTGGACTCTCTGTCGCTTGGACCAATGGATCTATTCATTCCAAGACTTGATTTCCTGTTCAGTTTAGCATACCATTTGTTGAAGGTAATTGTTGAGAGGATACTCCGTTACAAAAGCTACAGAACTCTCAATCATTTCAGTGCGGGATAGGTGCCCTGAATAAAGGATCCTATTTCCCTAGTGTCCCTCATTATGTTTGTCTCTTCACACAATTGTATGAGTGTATACTGCAAAATAGTTATTTGGTGGTAATGGTGCATTTCAAATTGGTGACTCAAATAACAAGAATGGAGGAAAAAAGAGGAGAGAGTATGATCTTTGCCGAGCTATACACCTGCAAGTTTCAACTGAGTCAATCTGGGAACAGAATCCCATAGTAATAATTTCAAGACATTTTGCAATGACTGAGTGAAACAATTCTGTGAGGAAAATGTTTGAAAAAATACTTAGATTCTATAAAACCTAAACTCTATTTACCTAGAACGCAGCTGCTGTCTTCCTAGCTATGCCACCTTGTTTCTTATTCCTTTTCTACACTTTCAGTTCTTTGAAATTGTGAAAGCAAGCAAGAGCCCCATCAGCCTTTTCTTTTCAAAGAGGGAGTGTGATCTCCTGGATTGACATCCTTTAAATTGTGTCTTCCGGTTTAAATAGAAAGGAAAGGACATTTTCCCACAATAATGTTCGATAGATGCAGAAATCTTTCCCCTTTCCGTATATGAACTCCAACACATTGCAGGGATGTAGCAGAAGGAAATGTATGCTTCTTACGTTTGCTCTTTTTTAAAAACTTACCCTGCATTTAATTATGTAAATTGTTCTATAATTAGCAGACATTATTCAATTTGGTAAATAGCATGAATTAAATATTGCCTTAAACAAGTGGGTCTTGAGTATTGAAATATTTTTCATATCCTTCGGTGAAATTTTATCTGAACTCTATATGAATGAATACCTATGAGGAAAGCAGCTAAAGTTAAAAGCATTAAGTATGTAGTTTATAGTTTACAGAGTCACCTAGCAACCAAAGGATTGAAAACAGAACATGTTTCCTTTAGCCCTCCAATATCTTGAAAATACCAATATGAATATGAGATCCAGGAAAGAAAAGGTGAAACTTTAAAAATTTTTCAGACGGGTTGTTGAATGACATGAATAAACGTCCTGTTTGAGAATGGAAGGGTAACTCCAAAAAAAACACCTCTTCCTTTATAGAAAGCAAGACATGGATGTAATTTCATCAAATAGAGTTGATTGATTCATTATCTTTGACCAGCATCATGATAAATGTGTCTGTCAATCAAATCTCAAACCTCCTAAGCCTCAGTTTATGCTCTATTCAGTTCAACTTAATAGCACTCACCTGTCTGACAGATAAGTAGCATTGACTTTCACTAGCTTTGACGTTAGGAACCCTTTTGTAAAGTATCAAATAGTCTATACCTGTTAATATGTGAACATGGCACTCCAATTATTCATTTGATTTAACCTATTCCCATTTAAATCGAAAGTTGAAATGCCTTTCTGTGTATTAACAAGCTGCTCTGCAAGAAAAGAATTACCAAAATGCAGAGTTTTTATTTCCTCTCCTCGGTCTGTCTGCAAAGATATGGCAGTGAGTCATGCATAGGAAGCTTATTTATACTTGCGTGTTACACAGAGTTTCCCAAAATGTACTCATCTGCAAATGTTTTCCCCAGCATTGCAAACAATTACCTTGGCCAGAACAATGGTGCATCTGTGTCCTAAAGTTCAGTCACCTGAAGAAGTAATAATGTTATAAATTGCCCAGTGATGAACTTATTGACTGAAAATTAAGAAACTTAATAAAAAATATCACTGTGTTTCAAGAGCAGTTAGAAGAGAGAAAATTTATATGAAATCCAGACTGAAGTCAGATTTTTCTACCTGAACATATATTTTTTTCACCAGCAAAATCAATAATTCAAACTAAAATAGTAAAAGGGTAGAGAAGTTTATGCAAAACATGGCAGAGAGTCAGCCTGCCATCTCTCAGGTGAGCTGCTATGTGCCATAATTTTCTAGGGTCAAGCATCTGTGAGTAAGAATTGTATCAAAATAGCTAAGTGATGAGCCGATGTTTAGTTAAGGAAGAGTAAAGGGAAAAAGATGTACTCTGAAGATGTGCTGTGTTAATTTTCAGGAATATAATAAAACTGTAGACATTCCTTAAGTATAAGAGTAGAACACACGAAGACAACCAGAAATTATAAATAGGATGTCGGAGTGATGAGCCCATACATCTACTCCTAGGTCACCTTGGGAAAAACAGCAACTTAGAGCCTTTCTACTTGAAACATAAGGGGATGGGCTAGGTGGCCTCTAATACCCCTAAATCATTAAGATTATCATTCTGTAAAGCACCAGAGTAAGATACTAAAAAATACCAAATTATATGAATAGCAGAACTACCTTTTTAAAAAGTACAGAATATAAGAAATTACTATTCATTAAATATTTTATCCATTTACCCTTTACAAAGAATGCAGCTAGTTGCTAATATTCTTTCCATTGGGAAAAAAAAAGCTGCAAATTACCTGATTTATTTTATGCTTGGACTTAATTTTATTTATAACCTGTGGTCTTTAAAATAAGAGAGAGACAGAGAAAGGGAGAGAGGGGAAAGAGACAGAGAGAGGGCCCAAAGAAGAGAAATCCAAGACACTGACCCTCTTTAGGTATCATTATGTCATGTAAGTTCTGGACGAATTTATAACATAGACCATAAGAAACACACACGAAGACTGATCATCTTTTCAGAAAAGGCAATTTTTAAGACTCATCTTCCTTACACAGAGAAATTGTCTACTGCAACTACTGGCTAAGACCATAGGGTTAAAACGAACAGAACTGATTTCAGTGCAATTTTTCAAATTGCTTTAAGGACATAGCAATATTTCATCAATTTGAAAGCACTTTTTTCCTGAATTAGGGGATGACAAAAATATAATTTTCTGTAAAAATGCTACATGCCATTCATGCTACTAAAAAGTGCGCAGGGTCACCATTACTCTGTATTATGAGTCAGGTCCCAAGTGAAACAGCTTCCAAGGTGGTCTCTGTGCTTCTACCAGGAGTCCATTTTAAAGGGAACCTTCAGACAAAAACACCTTTAGCTAATTGTGTTTAAATAAGAATCAAATTTGTTCCTAAGAGGGTGCTTTACCTTTGTCAGAATTCAAGGAAAGGCCAACTGTGGACCAGGTTTGAGATGCAGGATTAGAGAATCTTTCACTCAGTTCTGTGATCTGATGGTTCCAGGATTTGTCTCTTTCCCTTAACTGTGATCCATTCAGCAGAGCTGAGCTTGCACATAGACATCATTGTTCCCACCTTCACGCAACCTGCCATAACTATATCATTAGTGGAACTACCTTAAAGTGACAAAAGGCCTTTTCCATCTTTAAGCAGACAGTCCTAAAGGAAGAGGCTTTTTTTCCCCCAGCGATGCAATCTACATGCACAGAAAAGCATGGTATCTATTTAGGCCACTGGCCGAAGGGCTATCATGAGCTCTCATTTTACTTATTTTTTTTTAAGATTTTATTTATTTATTGACAGAGATAGAGACAGCGAAAGCAGGAACACAAGCAGCGGGAGTGGGAGAGGGAGAGCAGGCTTCCCTCTGAGGAGGGAGCGCGATGTGGGACTCAATCCCAGAACCCTGGGATCATGACCTGAGCCAAAGGCAGACGCTTAACGACTGAGCCAGGCGCCCTCATTTTACTTATTTTCAATGGGCCATTTAGAATTAATCGAAACAAACCCTGGAAAAGTTGTGGAAACATAAAAATTGTATTTCTGGCATTTTTGAAATCATATTTAAAAATATTATGCACAATACCCCACGATAATGAATCAGTATTCTCTCCCAAACTCCAGCAGAAACTAAATTAAAATGGTGAATATCTTTATCCAAAATAAATGGTAGCAACCCAGTATCTTTCAGAAATGTTTACAACTGACCTTCCTTTTGGACTCTTTAGTGATTGATTTGAGATTCAACAGTAGGTAAACACTGTGCTATTAGCAGACCTGGTCTGCATTTAGACACGCACCAGCGTCTGCACAGTTACAGCTAGAGGGATATAGTGTCTTTAAAAGTTACCCGAGAACCTCATGAAGTTGAAGAGAAAACTCACTCAAAAGGATTTGATGGTGAGAGCCCGGGTCTACGAAATAGGTTCTTCCAAGGAGATGCCTCAACACTGTTGATAAACGAGAGGCACATTTCTAGACACTTGAAACACAACACAGTTGTGATAAGTTGACAGTAAGTTGCTAAATAGTCATTGCTATAACCAAAAAGATAGAAATTACAAGTATTTTTGTGATTTCGTTGCTTTCCTGGTAGAACACTACGATCACCATGACCACGTGATGAGTTAAATGAGGTCTCTGCGATTTGATTTGTGCTGGATGGAATGCCCTTCCCCCAACTCCGCTGCAGAATTATCATCATCATAGTCCTCTTTACAGCAACATATGCACACATCATGTGTCTGTAGCATTTTACAGTTTATTTTATTTTATCCTCAGAATCGTCCTGGGGGGGCGCCTGGGTGGCTCAGTTGGTTAAGCAACTGCCTTCGGCTCAGGTCATGATCCTGGAGTCCCGGGATCGAGTCCCACATCGGGCTCCCTGCTCGACGGGGAGCCTGCTTCTCCCTCTGACCCTCCCCCATCTCGTGCTCTCTCTCTCTGTCTCGTTCTCTCTCTCAAATAAATAAATAAAATCTTTAAAAAAAAAAAAAAAAAAGAATCGTCCTGGGAGCAAAACAGGGTAGGTGGAGTGGAAAAAAGAAACAAGGTTGAGGTGAAATGCGTAAGGCCTGGGTTTGAGTCCATTATTATCTTTGTAAATTTGGAGAAATTACCTAGCCTCTGTAAACCTTCATATCCTAATATTTAAACTGTAATAAATACTATTCGCCTTGGAGAGTTGCTATGGCCATTGGTGTGTAGGAAATGGAAATTTGTAATTGTTCACGTTTTGTGGATGACGAAGTTCAAATTGAGAAAAGTTACATGACTTGTGTAAGGTCACGTGACTGAATGACGGAACTAGACAAGAATGAAGAATCCAAGAATTCCACCTTTCATGTTCATGTCAATTCTCGTTAGAGCTCTCAGACCCAAATAACCTCTGCTCTGACACCTCTGAGAGTAAGAGTTAGTCTTCCAACCTCCAGCAGCTTCTCCTTTCTCCTAACTCCTAAAGTACAATCTGTGTACCTTTTGGGGACCTATTGCTTCATTTCTGATAAGTGATAGGTGAATTGATAAACATTCATATAGGTAGATATATGGATGGATATCTAGACAGTGTGAAAGAGATTTTCTTTCCTTCAATATACAGTAAATCCCTCAAAGACAAGGAACCATACTTATATTTATAATGTATCTGCTCAATATTTTTGTGATGCTTTTCTTCGGAGGAATTTTTCTATCTACAGAGGGTAAATTAAAATTGGATTTTGACATATGTTTTTTTCCTTATTTTTAAGATGAGAATGATAGACATATGGCCAACAAGTGACATAAAATTGTCTATTCAGTATTGCCAAGGAAACAGAAATTAGAGTGCATTTCACTATGAATTGTGATGACTCAGACTCCCCAACATAGAGTCCCCCTCCCAGTGGCTGATGTATCTTTCCATATTAATGCACACCAACCAGGATGAATAATGGCTTCTGAAAAGAAAAGCACTCACACTCATGATAAACCTTTTACTGTCATGTCTTTGGATTGATTTAAATTCTTCAGGCCCAGAGACCAGTATTAACCCTAAGCATGATGTTGAGCCTGAACATCTTACTAAAATCTTCTTAATGTTTTAGATTTTTCAACAGCTCTTGGTTCCCATGAAGTTCAATAACTGGACTTGTCCTAATTTTTTTTTTTGCATAAGTAAATATTGAAGAGTTTCATAGACATTTTGTCCATATGTAAATCATTCAGAGTAAATTTTACAGATGATTTACACATCATTATGTGATGCATATAATAGAGATATATAGATATAATAGAGATAAATACCTAAGTTCCTTTGCAGGGAACTTTCAAATGGTAGAAGAATAACAACCCAGCCTCAACCAGGCTTTGCTGTCCTAGATCCAACATAAACCAACTCATTTAACCAGTTTATCAGAATTCAGTACATCTGAATATACATACCTTCAGTGCCCAGCAAAATGGCAGCATGTGAATAAATTATGGTGAAAAGAGGGAGTATAGGGATAGATGAACTGACAAAATATAGAGAAAGCTGTATGATTGTTATTTTACATTGTTGACGACTTTACACTCTAGAGAATGGCCATGCATGTGTACATGCAAGACAAATCAGAATCCCAGTCTTAATCAAGCAAAGCAAAATGTTTACAAGTTTTGATGATTCTAGACAGTCTGGAGTTTAAGGCTCTTTTACAACCTCTTATATCTGTAATACATTTTAAAACCTACATATAAAAGGCACACAATTTAGATAAAACTGAAAATTTCTTGAAGAGGCTAGGCTTCAATTTGGCATTTGATTAGTAATGCCAGGGTAAAACTACTTTGATACGTGAAGGGGTTTTAGTTTTCGCTAAGAATGCTTATTTCCTGTGTTTTTCTCTCTTTTATTCTACCAATCCATAAAATGTTAAATAGCAGGGGTGCCTGGGTGGCTCAGTCGGTTAAGCATCTGTCTTCAGCTCAGGTCATGATCTTGAGGTCCTGGGATCGAGCCCTGCATCGGGCTCCCTGCTCAGAGGAGAGCCTGCTTCTCCCTCTCCCTCTGCCTCTTCCCTCTGCTTGTGCTCTCTCTCTCTCAAATAAATAAAATCATTTTTTAGAGATGCTAAATAGCTATCTTTTTCACAAAGTGTAGGGTTTTTGCCTTGCCTTTAACTTTAGGTCTGCGCCTCCCTTATTCCAATATTTAGATTGGCTTCTGGGCTCTCATCATTGTTCCCACAGTATGTTGGTCTCACACTCCTTTCCATGTCTTTGCTCCTGGTGAAATCTATGCATAGAGCACAGTCTCCTCTTCACCAGGGCCCCCGTGAAATCACCCTATTCCATCCCTTAGCACAACACAGAATTTATCATTCTATTCTTTTTTATGTCTTAGTCTTTAGTCTTTGTGATCGTTTCATGTGTTTTCCTGGTCCCTCCAACTATATTGTAAGAATCTGCAGGTGAGAACCTTGATTTTGTTTCGTCTATGTCCCTCAGAGGGTCTAACACATGCTAAACATGTAATATATGTCTGATAAACAGAGTATTTCATGCCTCAGGGGAGGATTCAACAAGAACAATAGCAGGGTTATTCACAACACCCTGTTTTACTTAGAAACAGTGCTGCGGAAAACCATGTAAATCCATAATGTGCCTGATTTTATATCTTACATATGTATTGACATGAAAACATTTTTACATATGTAAAAAGAGGGAAGAAATATTGGAGTTTGTTTACGTAAAAAATAGAAGTGTGGGAACAATATTTGCTATAATTTTCCAGACTGTTCACTTGTGCTTAAGGCCATTTCTACCAAGCTTTTAAAAACAAGGCATTCTATTTCTGTTAGTGACAACAGGTCTAAACACAGCAAGGAGAAGAAAAAAAAAAAAACTATGTAACTCATATTAATGAATCAATTAGTATGTGTATGATGGATGCAGTCTCAATTTTACAGGCAGCTACTTGTCCCGTCCAGAGTCCTATCGGTCTGGTACCATCCATCATGAGTCAACAGTAAAAACAGGGAAAGGAATATTCTAGACCATCAGTCAATTTTGACTACAGTGGTTTCACATCTGTCTGGTTTATTTTGTAGTAGTTGATACTCATGTCTTTTTGTTACTGTCTGACATTAGAACGGGTCTAGCTGGAGCAGAAATGTAGCAACATCCCTGCAAATCCCACACTCTAATATGTGACTGGGTGTGAGCAGACGTGAAGGCTAACGTTAGTGCCTACCTCAATAAAAACACTTAGTAGGTAAGCTGATTTATTCACAACACTTTATAATCTGTTGGGTGTTTATTCTGTTTTCCAAAAATGTGTGTGGATATGTGTGGGACGTAAATTCGCGTTGGCAGTAATAGTAATCCACAATGTAGTGACATGTATTATGATTCCAATTCATTTTGGGAAGAATTTCTAACCACAAGGAAAACATGTATCAGAAAGGACAAGTAGGAGGACTACATTTTGAAGCCTGTTTCTCAGCTCTCACGACATCCTACCACAATGTTCCTTATGTCACAACTGAACTATTCTTTTCTCTCACTCCCTCATGACCTCCCTATGTTGCCACAACTTCCCAACACAACCATCTTCCCATTTCAAGTCTCCTAAACATGATAAACTTCCTGTTGGTGAAACTTGTCCTCCTACAACTACCAAAACCCAGACATTTTTAGAAAATCCAGAAGACCCAATAGTTGTGACCTTTCCCTTGCACACTCAAATCCTCTGTTATGATTAAAGCCTCAACCTTGCGGTGGCCTGGCTGGCTCAGTCGTTAAGTGTCTGCCTCTGGCTCAGGTCATGATCCCAGGGTCCCGCAATCGAGTCCTGCATCGGGCTCCCTGCTCAGCGGGGAGTCTACTTCTCCCTCTCCCTCTGCCACTCCCCCCTGCATGTGCTCTCTCTCTCTCTCTTCATCTCTCTCTCTCAAATAAATAAATAAAATATTTTTTTAAAAACCTCAGCCTTGCCCTCCCTCTTCACATCATAGTTGTTCCAGCAAATGTGAATGCACTGTGAATACCTGGCTTGATGTGGTAAAGCTGGTTCTCTGTCCATGGGGAAAAAGGCTATCTACCTTGCCCGCACTGAAGCCAAGAGGCAGCATATGTATCCCTGTGTGCCCCAGAGCCCCCCACCCCACCCCACCACCACGTCCTGCTGGTACTTTCCCCTCTAGCTCATAGTGTCTTGGGGTACTTTTGGAGAGGAACAAGTCTGCAGAACAGGCTAGTGCACCTAATACAATGAGAAGACACGTTTCAGGCTGCAGGATCCAGTGTGCCCAGCACAGGGTATCTGGAAGAATGCAATAAATGTGAAGGGAAAAATCTCTCAATAGCAGTATGCAGCCTCAACGTAGTTAGGGGGAAAGACGAGTGTTATCTTACCACCATCTGAGTTGCACTTGATGGGAAAAATGTTAACTAACAGCTCCCAGAAGAGCGCCTGACACAAATGTGCAGGAAAATTGTTTTGACCAAATCGGCAGTCTGATAATGTTGATTAGCTGATGCCTGCCGAGGACTGGGGCTTTGCTTTACTGGAAGACGTCAAGGGGGAATAGGAGAATATGCAGTTTGGAGTTCAGGCAGCATGAATCTAGCTCTTCTGATGGATAAATATGAGCTCTTGGACAATGTACTTATTGATGCTGGTCAAAACTTACTTTTTCCTGCAACTACAAAGGGGAAGTAAAAGAATGCTTATATCACACAGTTGATGGGAGAATCAAACGAATATATGACTCTAAAAACTACCTAGCGTAGTGCCCAACTAGATATTGCTGTGGCTACTTCCCTACCACCTCCCCTTGAGACTGCCCTCCAAGGAAGCCATCCTGACCCAGACATTGAACTTCACTGCCTGCCTTCCTGGGTATAGCAGTAACCTCTTAACCATCCCTCCATTTGTGTGTGTTATCTTACTGTCAGTTCACCTCCACTCATTTTTTTATTCCAAAACTATTTATGACATGCCTTCTATGCAAAGGAATGGACTGTCCTCATGGACTATTTCCTCTCAAGGTCCTGGAAACCCTGATATGAACTTCTGCTGGCTGGTCATTTCTTCAGGTTATGGTTCTGGCCACTACCTGAAGTTCCTGTCACCTGCCAGACCACATCCCACTCCACCCTATCTGTCCTACCCAGGGCCTGTCTGAGCCCGAGTGGTGTGTGTGTGGCTTACAGTGGTGTCCTTGTTCTCTCCTTGTGTGGTGCATGTGACGGGACTCCATAGCATCCATCCTTCAGGCACTCAGTACACTTTTTTCACCTAACAATCTCAACATATGCTTTATTTTTTGTAATTCTAAGATGGTTCTCCAAGATTTTTCTGCCTTAGTCTCCAGGACTGTGAATATAAGGAGATATATCATTCCCACGATCACATTACATGATATGGCAAAGGAATTTGCAGAAGCTTTGAGGCTACTAATCAGCTGACTTTGAGTTGAGCAAAAGGGAAATTATCTGGATGAGTCTAACGTAATCATAGGAACCATTTAAAAGTGGAATGTTCCCACCCCCAAAATAAATAAATAAATATATTTCTAAAATATTTTTATTCATTTATTTTAGAGAGAGATGAGAAAGAGTGCAAGCAGGGGGAGATGCAGAAGGAGAGGAGAGAGAGAATCTCAAGAAGACTCCCCACTGAGCTCAGAGCCTGACACGGGGCTCCATCCCACAACCATGAGATCTTGACTTGAGCCGAAATCAAGAGTCAGATGCACATCTGACTGAGCCACCCAGGTGCCCCAGTAAATAAATAAATCTTTAAAAAAAATGAAAAGCAAAAAGGGTGCCTGTGTGGCTCAGTGGGTTAAGCATCAGACTCTTGATTTTGGCTCAAGTCATGATCTCATGGTCTTGGGATGAGCCTTGTGTCAGTCTCTGAGCTCAGTGGGGAGTCTGCTTGGGATTCTCTCTCTCCTCTCCCTCTCTCTCTACCCCTCCCCCCCACTCAAGCTCGCAAGTGTGCACTCTCTCTCTCAAATAAATAAACAAATCTTACAAAAAAATTAAAAAAGAAAGAAAAAGTGGGAAGTTTTTTTAAGCTGCTGATAGAAATCGCAGATTTTAAGGATGAGAAGAAATGAAACCGACCCTAGGAGTAGAAAACAGGCCTGCTGGTAGCCAGCAAGAAAACAGGGACCTCAGTCCTACAACCACAAGGAATTAAATCCAACCAACAACCTGAATGAGCTTGAAAGAGGACACTTCCCCAGAGCTTTCAGGTTAGAGATCAGGCTGCCATCTTGAATTTATCCTGTGAGACCCTAAGCAGAGATTCCCTCTGAGCCTGACTGGATTTCTGACCTACATAACCGTGAGACCATAAGTGGGTTTGTTTTAAGATACTGAGTTTGTGGTGATTTGTTACACAGCATTAGAAACCTAACACAGAAGTGTCCCTTCCCCTCCTCATTTAAGATAGACTATTTATCACTGGTTTTCAACAATTGGATGATAATGTCTCTTGGCACAATTTCTTCATTTTTTTTCTGTTTATAGTTCACTGAGCTTCTTTTATCTCTGCATGTATAGTTTTTTTAATCAGATTTGAATTTTTTTCCATCATTTCTTCAAATATTTTTTCTATCCCTTTATTTCTTTCTTCTTTTGAGACTCTAACTATACATGTATTTTGGCTACTTGATGCTACCCCAAAACTCACTGATGTGTTATTTTTCAGTCCATTTTTTCTTCCTGTAGTGCATTTAGAATAAAACTTAAAATAAAACTAGATGGGATTGCTAGCAGGATAGACACTACAGAAGAAATCAGTCACCTTGATGACATAGTAATATATACCATCCAGTTTTATTTTCATTTCAGATATTTTATTTTTCATCTTAGGTATTAAATATGCATCCTTTTTATATCTTCTTGTCTCTTCATTATATTCTTTCCTTCCTCTACCTTCCTGAACATGTGAGGTGCATTTATAATTGCTGTTTTAGCAACCTGGTCTACTGTCTTTTATTTGTCTCTTATTTTTGGCTCTGTTTCTATTAACTGGCTTTTTTCTCTTGGTTATGGGTTATGTTTTCTACTTTTATGCAGGCTTGTTAATTTTTGATTGGATACTAGAAATTATGAGTCTTACATTGTTGGATACTGGATTTTTTTTCAATTATTTTTGGCCTTCTTGCTGTGTGCAGTTATGTTACTTGGAATTAGTTTGATTCCTTGCAAGATCGCCTTTAAACTGTGCTAAGATTGGTCCAGTACAACCTTTAGTCTGGGGCTCATTTGGCTCCACTCCTAAGGCAGGACTTTTCTGAGGACACTATGCAATCTTCCCATGTATTAGGAGACCTTCTTATCCTGTCTCGCAGGAATACAAAATACTAACAGCTCTGTCTCCAGTGATTGTCTCAACGATTTATTCCCAGTGATTCTTTCCCTATTCTATCTCCTTACACATGTGGTTAGATGAACCCAGAGCCAAAGACCCAAGAGACACTCTCTGCAGATTTCTGAAGCTTACTCTCCTTATTCAAGCATCAACCTTCTCTCGGTACTACGTCCTGCAAATTCTCCCCTTAACTCTGAGCTCTATCTCCTCAACTTAGTGAGACCGCCAGATGCTCTTTGGGTTTCCCCTCCCTGATCTGCATGCTGGAAACTCTCACCCTGCTGTGCATTGAAGCACTTGTAGGGCTCATCTGGTTCATTCTCCTTCTTCTGGGAATCAGTGTTCTGTGCTGCTTGTTTTCCAATAAATGAAACTCATCGTTCACATATTCTGTCTGGTTTTCTGCTTATGTAATGCATAAGGGTAAATTCAAGTCCTGTTATCTGATTATAGAACCAAGTGGTAGTTGTAGGCACCCAGTATTCATAAATTCAAGGACCACATACTAAAAAACCTACAAAGGTCAGGCAAGTAATGCAAATGACTTAAAGGGAGTCAGCAGAAAAGAGCAGGGCTTTGGCCCATAATTTGTACTTAAAATACAAAGTACGGGGCAAAAAAATTATGTCTTGCAATGTAGTAGGCCACCATATTGTGCATTCAGTTCTGTACCCTCTCTTTCCATCCCTCCTTTGAGTGCAAATCAAAACTATCAGAAACTTCTCACTTGCAAACCTCTCATAGGATATGGATGTTTGTAGTGTGCATTTAATTCAGTACATTAACTTTTAAGGATGTTTGCATTTTCCACCTCAACTATAATTATGTAGTCTTTCTTTTCAGAAAAATTGAGAATTTCAGCCAAAATTTGAGGGAGGTCTTTATGGGAAATGGCTTATGAGAGTGTAATGGGGGATGAGAAGAAAGCAGAGTTGAAAATGGACAAAACTCCAATACAAACTCTGAAAATCACATTTATTTTATCCTGAACAATAGAATCAGAAGTACAATGACTCAATGCTAAACATTATAACATGAGCAGTGATAGTTATAATTATTTTTCAGAAGATCACTGCAGTATTCCAGCTAACTGGTGCATCTAATCAAGTCTCAAGAACTAAAATAGAAATGTGCATTCACAGGTTCAAAGTACATATTTATAGTTATTCATACCTTTGTTTAAATTCACTGCATACAAGATACTTTCAGTAATATGTCAAATGGTGATATAAAAACCCTGTATCTTGAAAAAAGTAGTAATTAAAAAAAACACAAGGAAGTGGGTAGCTAATGTTCACAGGCATCCTTAAAATTTGGTCTAATATTTTTATCTCTACTTAACACGCATATAGTAACTAAACCACAAAATGATGATCTGGGTGCATATTATCTAACTGCCTATTCCTGCCTAAGAATACAATAATAGCAACAACAAAGCCTGGACAAAATGTAGGACCTCATGCTTAGTGGAGTCTCCAACTCACTCAACTTCTGGAGGAATAAAAAGACACCCGGTAAAATCATCTGAGAAACATACCTAGAATGGTAGATTTGATCAATCAAATTCTGTGAACTGGAAAGGTATTTTTACATCTCAGGAATTTTGTGGGGGATTTTGAGGAAATAATACTGTCCAGTTTCCCCACCACCACCCTGGAAAATGAAAAACTTGATGTTTTGCATACTTCAACCTAAAAGAATAAATTGGTGAGAGAAATGCAGTTTTCAAATAAGAATACCTGAGGAAACATATAATCCAACAGATAAATGATCAGTAACCACTGAATTCTCACTATGAGAACCTATTTGTCTAATAAGTGCTGTATGTCCCATTGTTTCCACATAAAGGTTGCTCGATGCAAATGGCAAAAAAAAAAAATCATTCATTTCAATAACTCTATGCAAATTATTTTTTAAAACCACCAAGTGAAAATGAAGCCTAAGCCTTCTCAGACAAAAAACAAATTTAATTGTATACCAATAGTCATTATTTTAACCTAGCCAAGACCTTCCCCAGGCCTCATCTTAGGAAAAGTTGAGAGTACTTGGTGTGACTTAAGAGCAATCAAATACCACCAACCATTCTAACAAATTCTTAACAAGCTAGTCATATAATTTCCTACAATCCACCAATTGGAAAATCATGTTAATTAGCTAGTGTGATGTGAATTTTAAAGATGAGGTATTTATTGATAGTGTTAAAGACTGGAGAATGACACAGGGCTTACTATGAATTATTTTAATTAGATTTTAGAGATATCCCCATTTCCCTCATCTATTCAGTAATGAAGCTCTGTTGATCCCTTTGTGAATTCTTTTTTTTTTTTTTCTTTTATGGCTCCATTCCCATCCCAGATGCTCTAGTTCAGAAATTCATCATTTCTCATCTCGATTACTACAACAATTTGCTAAAGCCTTACTGCACCCCAGTCCTGTTTTGTCCTAGCAGTGTATTATAATATGATGTTTCTTCACTTAAAATCTTTTAATGACTGCCTAATACAAATGGATAAATTGCAGATCTTTAATGAAGATTCTAAGACCCTTAATATCAGGTAACTGACTACCTTTCTCAACTCATCTCTCACCATTAGCCAAATGCTCCAGCCAAAACCCAACTAACTAGAGTCCCAGGAATAGCTCCTGTCAGCAAAGCTCCTTAGTTATGTATGTGCCATTTCCCTATGAAAAATTCCCCATCTAGCTCCCCACATACCACACTTGACCCTGGCCATTGAGTCCATTGACGGAGTAGTTAACTCCTACTTACCTTTCAGGACCCATCATGGATCTCACCTCTTTGAATCCTCCCCAGGAATGTCCCAGGGCACCCCAATGTTATGGGAAATTATCTTCTTACGCCCATAGTCTTTGGCACATAATCCCATAATAGTAAACATAGTAATCGTGTCTCACAACAGAACCCTTGAGTAGTATAAGCTTTTTGAGGGTAGGATTTGTGTATTTATCTTTGTCTTTCCTAGGGACTCATATTGTGCCTTCTGATTGATAAATTTTTTGACTGGATGAATGCAAATGTTGGAGTAATAATTTGACAATTTAAAAATGCAACACATTTAAAGACTACTATGTGCCAAGTACTTTGGTAAATTATATTTGTTTTATCCTACCACAAGCTTTCCTACAGATCCATTCATTCATTCATTCATTCTTCAAATAGTTACAGAGAACCTATCGTGTATCAGGCAAAATCTGGGGGTTCAGTAATGTATCCATCAGGATCTGGCAGGAAGTTGAAAGTAAATTCAATTCAATTCAATTGGGTTATCTGGAGAGAATTTAATATACGTAGTAATTTACCAAAGTGTGAGCAAAGTGAAGGTACAAAATAAGGGGTAGTAGAATGTCCCTATCCCTACAACTCTGTAAATGATCCCCTTGTTAATAGATTCTGCTTGAGTTATCCAGATTTGAGTGTACCATCTGTTTCTTACTGAGACTAACTGATGTAAGCATATATCCAGAATTCAATCACTTCCCACCATCTCCAAGACTAGCTCTCTCATCCAGGCCACTGTCCTCCCTCACTTCAGCTGTGGCCACTCTCCCCTCTCCCTGCTTCTTGTTTTTAAAGATTTATTTATTGAGGGGGGGGGAAGGGGCAGAGAGAGAGAATCTCAAGCAGACTGCATGCTGAGCAGGAAGCCCATCATGGGGCTCAATCTCACCACCTGAGTTCATGACCTTAGTGGAAACCAAGAGCTGGAGGCTTAACTGACTGAACCACCGAGGCGCCCCTATCATCTCCCGGTTTCTTTCCTTCTCCACTCAGTTACCCACAGAGTCACAGAGAGGCGTGTTTCAAATGCTGATCAGATCATGCCATTTTTTCTGATTAAAACTCCCTAAGGGATCACCATCCCTTTTGGAGCAAATTTCAAATGACTCCAGTGACCTGACAAGGCTGGGCCCACGCCTTTCTCTCTTCCTTTGTCTCTGTCACTCTCTATCCTAGCCTTCCTGATGTTGGTGTGAAGATGCTGAGCCCCCTGCAGCTCCCAGGCTTTTCACAGAAGGATTACCCCCAGTTTTTCACACAACTCATTACCTCCATCCCTTGGGGTCTCTGCTCTTGTGTCACCTCGGACAAGCCTTCCCCTACCACTCTCTGGAATAACTGCTCTGTCCATCCTTCTCTTTTTCCTTGACTTGTTGAGTTACTTATTTCATTTTATTATTTATTATCAGTTGTGGCACTTAACTACTCTCTTTTTTATGTGTTTATTTACTTGGTTTGTGTTGATTTCTAGTCTCTCTGATCAAAATACCATTTCCCAGAGAGTAGGATCTGTACCAGAACTATTCACGGCTGTAACCAAAGTAACAAAGCTCTTGGCACATAGTAGGCATCCTATTTGAAATACTGTTAGAGAAGAGCATTTGCAGGTATCATTAATAAGGTATATAGGATGCCAAGTATGAGACTTAACATAATAGGTATTCAATAAATGATAACTTTTATTATGTACGAAACTAAAGATAAAAGCAAAATAACATCCTAGAACATGCTCTTTTTTAGTTCTTCCTTATATATAAGAATAAGACCTAATATAACTCTCAAATTTTTATTTTGAAACCCATACCTAAGATTTAAAATAAATTTTACCAACTGTAACTGAAAATCAACAGTATTTTTATTGATATATCTGTGTGTGTATGTACACACACACACATATTCTCACAGCATTTGTAATTTACTAGATACTCAATAAATTACAATCATTTCTCTAGATAAATTTAGGGAATATTAGCATTATGACAGTAAATATAAATATTATCAGTGCAAATTTTATGAGTTAATGAAAAAGCTAAGTGCTACTATTAACTGAATATTTACTACATTTTTATTCCTAGGAATAATGAGATATTATCCATTTTAAAATGCTAATAATACTAATTTTACTTTTTGTTATTTTTTTGCTAAAACACAAAGAATAGTGGCTTGGCATTCTTATTTAATTCTTATGGACTCAATGATAAGTTTTAAGGTTTAAACAACATATCTGAATTTTTTAACAGGCTCCATTTGCCAAATTTGGGATGATTTGACTTGCTTGTAATAAATATGGTATCTTATTTATTGAAAATATATATATGTGTTGTGTTTAAAGACTATAGTTGGGCTTATACCTACTAGCAATTAACAGTAAATAATAAAATACCCAATCTGGGGGTGCCTGGATGGCTCAGTCAGTTGAGTGTCTGCCTTCGGCTCAGGTCATGATCTCAGGGTCCTGGGATCGAGCCCCAAGTTGGGCTCCCTGCTCAGTGAGAAGCCTGTTTCTCCCTCTCCCTCTGCCCCCCCCTTGTGCTCCCTCTCTCTCTCTCTCTTTCTCTGTCTAATAAATAAATTAAATCTTTAAAAAACATTTTTAAAAACCTAACCATATATTAAATAGGTTTATATTTTTAAGACTCTGTACAACTTATAAGAAATGTTTTCTCTCATGTGTTCCAGTTAAATATGATCATTCATTCATTCATAACCATAAGCACATCAAGTGATAAATCTACCCCTTTTAAAAAAGCATTTTCTTCTCGAAAATTTTGAAATGTAAAAAATGATCTTTTCTTTTTTCCAGACAATTTAAACAAGGCAATAAATTAAAAAATCAATATAAGTCAATTTGCTGCATATGTCCTAGGAAGAGTTAGGTAGGAATATAAATCAAATAAATATAAGTCAATTAAATTCAATATTATTAAAAGGATACTACAAATATAACTGTTATACTCATCTGCTAAGGAAATCTCTCTAAGTGCATGGATATTTTTATAGCCAATAAAAATCCATTTTACCAAATAGAAAAGGGAACCCTTCTATCGCCGTGTACACTTTCACAATCCTATGCCCATATTTTCGTCAATGGTCATTTAATTTTATACTACTATTGTTGAAAAATTATGTGTAGTACACTGCAGATTCTCCCGTCTGCCTTTAGAAATGCTCCAGAGTATCTTTAAAAGATTGATAAATTATTCATTTCCTGAAGTTGTGCACCGGAGCTTTGCAGTCCGTAAGTCGTCTGTAATAAATTATGCAAGGTGCACCTTACAGACACGGGGTCTGTAAAGAGACCCCGCATGTGCTACATTCCTCATACAGAAGAGGTGGTTTCATTCACTGGCATGTTTTGATATCCTTCCAGGTGATTACAAACCTTTACACAATCTAGAAATTTACTTTGCATCCAAATCGCTGCAATTTCGTTATGCCAAAAACTGTCCTCCAGCAGCATTTAATCTTCCCTTTGGAAAAGGCCAGTATATAGGAATCATTTTGCTTTGCTCCATTTTCTGATCAGGCCCCAGGTCCACCGCTTATTTATCCATTTGATAGCAGAGGTTTACCCTTAGCTCTTCTGTTTTGTTTTTTTGTGGTTTTTTTTTTTTATGTAAATTGAAATTCTCTTTCTGATATGACATTAGGGGTTGTTTTTAGATTTAATTTGACTATAACCATATCATGATTCTCCTGGAATATTTCAACAAAATTCAATATTCTTCTGGAATATTCCATCTGAGGGCCACCCTACCTCCTTTTCTGTCCCCAAAGCTGGGAAGGTTTTTCTAGTTAGAGACTCCTTGATCTGTCCTGGCTAACTTTCAACAGTGAAAATATATACATACTTGCAATGAGACTTCAACTATCAACTATCAAATTTAAGTCTATCAAAAGCTGTCTTCTGGCAACATTTCATTGCACTGTAGATACTCAGTGATTTCAGGAACGCAACTGGCTTCTAGAATAGTGTGAGAAACACCAGGATATGATGGTGGGAACACCTGAGCTCCTCAATTTGGCACCCGTGTAAAGCATAAACTCACAAACCTGCTATAAAGCAAAACCTGACCTTCACTTTATATCCATGTTTAATTCCTGCATTTGAGTCAATGTGAGATGTACCTTTCATTCCTCTGGATTCCAAGGAGGAAAATCAGTGTCAATATTTCCTACAGCACATCATTCATTTAACCTATGTCCCAGAAATTCTGATCCTCAGGATGTGCCAAAACAAGATATATATATATATATATATATATTCACCAAAAGACATGTAAAAAAATATTTGTAAGGGTACTATTAGTAACAGCCAAAAATAAGAAAAAAATCCAATGTCTTTCATTAGTAAAATGAATAAATAAACTGTGGTATGTTCGTGCAATGGAATATTATCCAGCAGTGAGAATTAACACAATAATATGGATTACTCACAATTATATTAAGCAAAAGAAACCAGACACAAGATATATATACTATATAACTCATTTATATATGAAGTTCAGACACAAATATACAGTATCAGAAATCAGATCATGATTATCCTGTGAAGGGAACAGTGACTGGAAAGAAGCAGGAGGAGTCTTCCAGAATTCTAGTAAATTCCATTTCTTCATCTGGGTGCAGGTCACACAACTTGTTCATGTTATGAAAATTCATGGCGCTGTGCCCTTATGATTTGTCCACTTTTCTGTATGTATGTCACACTTCAATAACAGGTAGTAAAAACAAAACCTCAAAAAAGATCCAAATGCAAGCAAAACATATCAACTAGGAGAATGAATGTTTCCCCAAGTTATCAGCTCATTGGCAATGCAGGAACTAAAACTCCATGAATTCTTAGAAAAATAGCATGTCTACCTTTTACGTCACCAGTTTAAAACTGCCGGTAAAGATTGATTACATCTGAGTTTCCACGCATTTTATTCAAAACAGATTAGAGTTCTGATTTAGTCGTGTCAGTTCCTACGGTGCTTTGTCAGTGGGCTTGGGACACGGAATAATTGTGCAGACTGTCATCTCGAGATGGACCAAGATCGTTTGGAGGAAACTTCCCCGACCCAACTTCTACATGCTGCTGCTGGCTGTTGCGCCCTCATAACTCAAACCAGAAAAAAAGAATCAAAGAGACTAGAATTCCACCCTACGCTTCCTTCACTAAAGGTCACTCTTCGATGTTGATGAGATCTGTACCGTGATGAGACGCACCACCACGGAGGGATTTCCCATTCCTGTGATCTTCACAGACCTCATCCCTCGTTTCCAGTGATGTTATCAGCCTGGGCTCCGTCAGCGTTATTCATACCAATCAGTAGCTGAGAAAATTGCACGGCCACCAAAAGGCAGAGTCATTGTTCCGACGGGTCTGCTGGTGGCTTTTTGACCCCCCCGAATGGTTTTGAAGTAGCAGACTCAGTGATGATTCTCCTTCTGATTGAATTAGTGCCCCATAGAAGTCTGATTCTTTCATCTTCCCTCCACTGTCTACCCTCCACTCACATGAGGATTTCAATTTAAAGGTGATCAAGAAAGCAACATCTAGTTTCAAGGAATAATTGTCTCTTTTGATGTGATCTGTTTTACATAAAAATGAATAAAGATGCACATTTATGGAGAAGCACTTGCCATTTGAAAGCGTTTTACAATCAGCAAGCAGTTTTGCTCTGAGCTTCTATGGAAGGAAAATTAGTCTTCCTCCACCACCACCTCCTTCATCCCCCTACCCCCGCTTTTTTTTTTTTTTTTTTGTAGAAAAGACTAAATCCAAATGACCTAGACAAAACTTGAATAGCAAGTTGCTCATAGGGCTGTCTAGGACCAGGGGCTGGTTTTATCGAGCTCTTTGAGTTGAGGGGGTTTTTGTCTTATGATATACTTAAAAAGACAACATAACACAGCACTGTGTGGTAATATATATGACTGCATCTTTATCTATCCCTCTCTCTTTATGATTTCTTTGGCATACTAAGTCTATTTGCATCAACCCATAACACTTTCACTCCAGTTATTGTGGGGGCAGACACAAAATTTCATACAAAACTTAGTACATCTTTGTCCATCAAGCTGTATGTGCTGAACGTTACCAAAAGACATACATTTATCTTTTCAACTTTTTTGCCATTTCCCCATACCAAGGAGATCGGGAGCAGGAAAAAGCTTGGTGTATCAAATAGAGAAATGTATTACACACTGAAAGGGCTCTACTTTAAATATCATACTTTATCAAATGGAAAATCTACACAGTACAAATAGAAGAAGATACATTTTGAAAGTTTATTAAATAGAACAAGGGGTGCCTGGGTGGCTCAGTCAGTTAAGGGTTAAACATCTGGCTCTTGATTTCAGCTCAGGTCATGATCTCAGTGTTATGAGATCCAGCCCCATCTCACCTCCATGCTCAGTGGGGAGTCTCTTCTCTCCCTTTCCCTCTACCCCATCCCCCATCTCTCTCATAAATAAATAAATAAATCCTTAAAAAAAAAAAAAGAAAAGAACACGCAATCCAGATCTTCTAATGCTGACATTTCTGCTCAATGCTTTCATCTTCTTTGACTTTTTCCCATGATGTTGGATTTGAGATCAACATGCAGTGAGTTTTTATTATTTTTGAAAAGTAGAAAACAATGGTAGTCACTCCTAGTTAACCCCGAACTTGAAAATAGATACATAGCAATTGAAGACAACAACAACAAACTCCTCCAACTTTCATTGGCACCTTTTCTACTAGGGTGGCAGCTGATGTTGAAAATGACATAAAAGGTAGAAACCCCCATCACACTCCCTGTCTATGCAGGCAGCTTTGCCTTCTGTTTCAGGTCTGTCTTTCAGTCCTTGAAAGTTACAATGTAAAGACTTGAAAACTAAAACTGAAAAAAAGAAAAGCAAGATGTGTAGAAATAAAAATGAATGACTTTTACGCCCATAAACAGAAAATATTGTCATCCTTTAAATATTGGAAGTTGTCTACTAATTTAAATCATCTTCTAATTGGATTTTTTTTTCTTAATTTGGGAAAGATAGCTGCCACATATTGGAATTATGTTCCTCCGAACACTAGACTCAACATGTGCTTCTCAGTCAATGGTTTCTGTGTTGAAATGAGTTTGGAAGACAAAGTCTATATAGTTGCCTCAGGTATTATGGGCACAATTGCATAATAAAGACCAAGACATCATGCTCTAAAAGTGCCTGTTTAACTTTTTTTAACCCAGCCTCTTTCCAATATGTCCAATTACAAAACCTATTTCTTGAGAAACACTTATATAAGAAGTGGTATTCTTCAGAATACCTTTTGGAAACTCTGGTGTAAAACATGGTGAGTCAAATGAGTAAATTGTAATAAAAATAGACATAATTTAATCCTATTTTATATTTCTTTGAGTCAGTCATCTAACAATCCTGAATATAAAAATGATATAAATCCAGGCGCGCCTGGGTGGTTTAGTTGGTTAAGCATCTGACTCTTGGTTTCGGCTCAGGTCATGATCTCAGGGTTGTGGGATTGAGCCCCGCATTGGGCTCTGTGCTGGGCATGGAGCCTGCTTGGGATTCTCTCTCTCCCTCTCCCTCTCCCTCTGACCCTCCTACCCCTGCTCTCTCTCTCTAAAAAAAAAAAAAAAAAAGATACAAATCCTTTGAAAATAACAATCATGTCTTAAATCCCTACTGCCTGCCACAGGATTTGATATCTAATAGATTTTTAAATAAATGATTTGGGTGGATATGTATATAATTACTATGATAGACCCTGAACTTCTCACTGCCTAGAATACTCTGCTCCCCACCTCTCTCGGCCTATCTGAATATTAGTCAGAATTCAAATGTTGTACTAAGAATCATTTCTTTAGTGAAGCCTTTTGCACCCCCACTTTGGAGTAGATCTCACTCCCTGTGCTTCCACAGAACTCTGGGGTATCCTCCATTTTGTACATACAATATTCTATTACCATGGCCCATTTACCTCTTTGTCTCCACCATTAGAAGTATAAGTTCTCCAAAGACTGATTGATGGTATGCCTTTTATTTTCCATGTGGTGCCCTCATGACCACCTTCCATTTCTTTTGGCCCCACTCTAAGCCCAAGAGGCTCACCTTCACAGACTGAATGCTGGGTCCTTGGGCTTGGAATTAGCCCATGGGAAGCACAAACAGGAAGTAAGAAAGAGAGGAGAAGTTGTAGCCAGTGTAGTTTTGCTCTATTGTCACTGTGCTTTGGGCCTTGGTTCTGGTAACTACAGTTCCTGCAGGGCAGCCTGTTCTCCACAGAGCTATTTTCAAGGAGCTCTGGTAACTGTTTCCTCCCCTTGTTCCTCTAAGCCTTGGGTGGTAATGCTTTTCCTTGTTACCAGTCACAGTGCCCTCAACATCCTCTCTTAAATCTGCTCACCAATATAAATAGTCCTTTAAGTCTCTGTGGTTGAATGATTCAAGTGGCGTTCTATTTCTTGATGCAGACCAGTCTCATACACCTGTCTTATTCATTGGAACCCAGTTTCTAGAACAGTACCTAGCATATAATACATATGCTTCCAAACAACAGAAAAAAACCCTATGCTGAATTAAATGAGAATGAATTCTTTTACTGTTGTTATTAAATAAATTAAACCAAATAACAAAAATTAAAGTGCCAAATAACAAAGGTCAAAACTTTGGGGGCATTTGAAATACACACACACACACACACAGAGTATACATTATTCATGATTCTTTGTGTTTAGACATGAGATGTATTATAAATGATAGTTTTATTAAGCCTCCTGAAGCTGGTTAAACAATTACTATCACTGCTTTTATCTCCGAATTGTGCCAGGGATCAACATGTAAACTAATCAATACTTAAAACAGGAAAGAGGTTATAGTCATGAGCTAGAACCTAAAACAAGTTCCTTAAAGTTTCCTAGATTCATCAAGCACCTAGGAGAAATTAGTCTAGTGGATTTTAGCAAATTTAATATTGTCTTAGCATAGAGATGATTTACTCTAGTGATTCTCAACACTATGACTTCAATACCCCTTTTTATAATAGATGCCTCACAATTCTTTCTTTACTAAATAGAATTTATATATGATATAATGTATCCACATGCCAATTCCAAAGATCTATATAATAAGCTGACTATAACATTAAAGTTACATAAAGAAAAATAATGTTTAATAAAATATATTTCAACATATAAATGCTAAAGAACACCACCATAGAGGACATACAGAGTTCTTGGATCTTTATGTAGAATCATATGCAAGACTCATGCAGATGTGTTGTAATAGAACTTTAATACAGAAGCGGCATTGCCTTTGGTAATATGATTTTCTTATATGGGAAACAGGTCATCTTGTTAACAGCATTAGCTTTATTACTTTCCCTTTGTGTGTCTTGTCCTTCAAAACAGGAATTTGAAATGTTCACCTTAGTAGACTTAGTACCTGGTAAGAACCCACTGTTTCATTTTATCTGTTGCTGTCTAACAAATTACCCCCAATTGGTGAAAAAGAGTGGAAGATATGGGCTTCCAGTGATGGAATGGATAAGTCCTAGGAATAAAAGGCACAGCATAAGGAATATACTCAATGATACTGTAATAGTGATATATGGGGATAGATGGTAGCTACCCTTGTGGTGAGCATGGCATAATATATAAACTAGTCAAATCACTATGTTGTACAGCTGAAACTAATGTAACATTGTGTGTCAACTATACTCAAATTAAAAAAAAATAATAACCAAAAGATAAAAATGAAAATAAAAAAAGAATTACTCCCAAATCTAGTGGCTTAAAACAACAATCTTGACTTACAGAATGAGGGATCATACAATCCTCTCCACAAAAAGCAATGCTAAACTGGACAAAATTATCAAAAACAACCATACCAGTCCTTAGGAAATTAACCAGAGATATACAACAAATTGAGAAGTATTTATTCAAGAAAAATGACTAAATCTCAGGTAAAACTAGTGAGTATCTCTAAGACCAATTTTGTCTCTTCCCTCAGTTGGGTCAACATGTTAGATCTACTGGGGTGAGACAAGCCCTGGAAACCAGAAGCTTTGCTGCTGAAGGAGGCCAATTGGATTTGGAGCAGAATGTGGATAGATCCAGTGCCCCTGGGCATTGTCAGAGTAATGATCTTGATGGCAGATGAATGAGGAATGTTTGTGTCACAGCAAGTGTGAGGTTGAGACCTGGCTGGGGAAACTGTCAGATTGACAGGATACCTAGGAATTTAACAGTGAAAGCTGGATAATAAAACAACAAAAGGCCTTGATAAGCTCCCACATATTCCTGGTGGTCTGGAAGCCTGCACACATGCATAAACGTGCATACACACTAAGGAGAGAATGGAGAGGATCCTAGACATCCACATGAATCAAGTAGAGAGAAGGAAATAATGAAGACTAAAGTGAAAAGAAATAAATGGGAAGGAGAACAATTGAGATAATGAAACCAAAAGTTAATTTTTTTTTAAAGATGAGCAAAATTAACAAAGGTTCAGCTTGACAGGCCAGGCACAAAGGAAGAAGACTCACATGAACAAAATCAGGAATGAAAGAGAAGAAATCTAGACTAACATTACAGAAATTAAAAGCTTTATAATATAATACTATGAGCAACTGTGTGTCAACAAATGTATTATTTAGGTGAAATGACTAAATTCCTAGAAAGATAAAAATTAATAAAACTGACTCAAGAGGACAGCAAAGGAAACAGTCAACAAAACAAAGAGGCAACCCACAGAATGGGAGAAGATATTTGCAAATGACACTACAGATAAAGGGCTGGTATCCAAAATCTATAAAGAACTTCTCAAACTCAACACCCCAAAAACAAATAATCAAGCCAAAAAGTGGGCAGAAGAGATGAACAGACACTTCTCTGAAGAAGACATACAAATGGCTAACAGACACATGAAAAAATGTTCATCATCATTAGCCATCAGGGAAATCCAAATCAAAACCACACTGAGATACCACCTTACACCAGTTAGAATGGCCAAAATGGACAGGGAAAGAAACAACAAATGTTGGAGAGGTTGTGGAGAAAGGGGAACCCTCTTACACTCTTGGTGGGAATGCAAGTTGGTACAGCCACTTTGGAAAACAGTGTGGAGGTGCCTCAAAAATTTAAAAATAGAGCTACCCTATGACCCAGCAATTGCACTACTGGGTATTTACCCCAAAGACACAGATGTATTGAAAAGAAGGGCCATATGCACCCCAATGTTCATAGCAGCAATGTCTGCAATAGCCAAGCTGTGGAAAGAGCCGAGATGCCCTTCAAGAAATGAATGGATAAAGAAGATGTGGTCCAGGGCGCCTGGGTGGCTCAGTTGGTTAAGCGACTGCCTTCGGCTCAGGTCATGATCCTGGAGTCCCTGGATCGAGTCCCGCATCGGGCTCCCTGCTCGGCAGGGAGTCTGCTTCTCCCTCTGACCTTCCCCCCTCTCATGTACTCGCTCTCTCTCGTTCTCTCTCTCTCAAATAAATAAATAAAATCTTTAAAATAAAAAAAAAGAAGATGTGGTCCATATATACAATGGAATATTACTCAGCCATCAGAAAAGATGAATACCCAACTTTTATTATTATGCTAAGATTATGCTAAGTGAAATAAGTCAAGCAGAGAAAGTCAATTATCATATGGTTTCACTTATTTGTGGAACATAAGGAATAACATGGAGGACATTAGGAGAAGGAAGGGAAAAATGGGCAGGGGGAATTGGAGGGAGAGATGAACCATGAGAGACTATGGACCTGAGAGACAAACAGGGTTTTAGAGGGGAGGGGGGAGGGGGGATTGATTAGCCCGGTGATGGGTATTAAGGAGGGCATGTACTGCATGGAGCACTGGGTGTTATACGAAAACAATGGATCATGGATCACTACATCAAAAACTAATGATGTATTGTATGGTGACTAACATAACATAATAAAATTAAAAACTACAAAAAAAAAAAAACTGACTCAAGAGGAAATAGATAATCTGAATAAACCAACAAGGGGTAAAAAAAATAAATTAGAATGGAAAACCTACCCACAAGAAAAGCCCAGGCCTGGATGACTTCATTGGTGAATTCTACCAATTTAAAGAACAATATTGATATTTCAGAAACCCTTTCAGAAAAGTAGAATATGTTAGATCACATCCCAACTCATTCTATGTGGCAAGTGTTACCCCTTATACTAAAACCAGATAGAGACACACAAAAAGTGAAGATTACAGAACAATAATCCATCATGAATACAGATGTAAAAACTCGACAAAATTTTAGCTAATGGAACATATAGAAAGCAATATATATAAAGCACTATAATCTATGGGCAGGTGGAATTTATCCCAGGAATGCAAGGCTGATTTAACATGCAAAAATTAAATTAGTATAAGTTACAACTCATTGATAAAATAAAGAACAGATATCACACAATCATCTCAACAGACAAAGAAAAATTCTTTGACAGATTCCAACACCAGTTCCTGGAAAAACAACCACAACCACAACCACCACAACAACAATACCCAAATCTAAAAATCTAGCGATATAAAGAAACTTCTTCAATCTCCTTAAAAAAGGAATGTATGAGAAACCTACAGCTAACATCATACTTAATAGTGTATTAGAGTTTTCTAGAGAAACAAAACCAACAGGATACACACACACACACACACGCACACACAGATTCAGATTTATTTTAAGGAATTGGCTGATATAATTGACAAGTGAAAATCTGTAGGGCAGGTCAGCAGGCTGGAAACTCAGGCAAGATTTCTGTTATAGTTTGAGGAAGAATTCATTCTTTGGGCCACCTCAGTTTGGGCTCCTCAGGATTACATGAGTGTTGCTCCAATATTCCCTGCTACAGCATGGATGGACCTAAAAACATTCTTCGAAGTAAAATAACCCATAGGCAAAAGACTATAAGTTGTATGATTTCTTTAATATGAAATGTACAGAAAATGTAAATCTGTAAAGACAGAAAATAGATTATTGGTTGCCTTTGGCTGAAAATCGCATGAGCGATCTTTATGAGGTGAAGGAAATGTGCTAAAATAGGATTGTGGCGATGGCAGCACAACTCTCAATGTGTTGAATTGTATACTTTAAATGGATGAATATGGCATAAAAATTATACCCCAATAAAGCTATTTTAGGGGGGTTTTAAGAGAAAACATTTTATTTACTCATCACATAGTGAGTGGTAATTGCTTGGGGTCTGTCTCTCAGGCAGTTGTACCCAGATGTCTGCTGGGGCTGCAGGACTCTGAAGACCCAATGGAACCAAATGACCAAGATGGAATCCTAACCCAGCTGGTAATGGATGCCAGTTGTTCACCTGGAGCTGTGACCCTGAGCATCTCCATATGGCTTACGCTTCTCAAAGTATAGCAGCCAGGTTCTGAGGGGGTAGTATCTCAAGGGGCCCAGGCAGAAACCATCAGACAAGCTCTAACCTAGCCTCTGAAGTCACGCAGCATCCCTTCTACCTACTCTATTGAAAAAGAATCCCAACAGGTACCTCAGATTCCAGGGAAGAAAGAATTTGTGGCCATCTCTAACCTTCCACCTAGTCAGTCAGTCACTCTTGAGCAAATTGGCAGCCTTTACTGAAAGAATAGTTAAACCCCAATTTAAAAAACAAATGAGCATATTTGAAACACAAGCAGAGCAACTCCCTCAAAATTCTTGCTCAGAGGGTCTCTCAGAGAACCCTTCTGATCATGGTCAGAGTAGTCAACAGCGGTAAATACCTACTTATATATTCATCATTTCTTTTCTTCAAACTGCAACACTTTTCATTCTTTAAATGCTCCTATCAAGCTTCCATACCCACGATGAACTGTTTAGGGGATAAATATAAGATAAGGAGAAACTAAAGTAAGAGGGGAAAACATCTAGGTTGCCTCCTCAAAATTGGTGGTGGAAAAGATGCAATTAAACATGTGTTTCTCCGAGAAGAATGCCCTGAAGTTTCAGCAATGCACACATTTCATAATGGAAATTTTCCATTTGAGAAATGAAGGTGTGGTACTGAAGGGTGTGGTCAGTCATTGTGGGAATAAGTCTGAGTCTCCAAAATATTGAGCTTCAAAGTTATAGGGCTGCCACTGGTTCACACCCCTCTCTCCACCTGATCATAAAACATTCCCTCAGATGACAGAAAGAATTAGAGCAATGATTATGTGCTTCCTAAATACGGTTTTCAACCTTAACTAATGTTTTACAGTCTTGGTCAAGATTGAACTTACTCTTGCCCTTAATGCAGTTCGTTCCCATAACTAGGTAGTGTCTCCTTACCGATTAATGTTGAATCCGTGTCCTAGGAATGGAGACGGAGAGAGAGAAGTCATTTGGAGATGAAGAGTGGGTGCCCCCATAAAAATAGGCTCACAGTAACACAATTTGCATTAGAATAGAATGGATAGGGGTTCCTGGGTGGATCAGTCTGTTAAGTGTTTGCCTTCGGGCTCAGGTCATGATCCCAAGGTCCTTAGATCGAGCCCCGCATTGTGCTCCCTGCTCCACAGGCAGCCTGCTTCTACCTCTCCTGCTCCCCCTGCTTGTGCTCTTTCTTTCTCTGTCTGCCAAATAAATAAAATCTTAAAAAAAAAAAAAAAAAGGACTGGATAGTCAATGATTATTTGATGCTTCCTATGTACCAGACACTTTGCTACTTCCTACCTGTGTTGTGCTCTTCAGTGTTTGCAACATCTCCTTAAGGTCTTTCTATTCCCATTTTACAGATGAATTAGTAGAGTCCTAAGCGGACCAAGTTGTGAAACGCCCCATATGACATAGAGAGAAGAGCTGAGATCTGAGTCCAGTGTATTGAATTTTAGAATTTAACTCTGAGATGGAAAGTTATGTTGCTACTCTTAGACCAACTGAGAATCCCCAAACCTCCCTGCACTATTTTCTCATCTCGACCATCCATTTGCTCATCCCTTTCCTTCATCCTTGGAAGAATTCTTGATAAGAGGTCATGATAAAAGTGAATACAACTAGACTCCAGAAGTAAGAAGTAGAGAGGAATCTCTAAAATCACTAAGAGAAGCTTCCTTGAGTTATATAAAGCAGCTGTAACTCTGAAAAATTCAAGCTCTAAATATGTTTAATAATAAAAGCCATCTACAGAATTTTTCTAAGATTGCTGAGATTAGAGTGGTCATCCTCTTCATTTCTGATTATTTTTATACTGGAATCTGTGCTACAAAGCCTTCTATAAAAACAGTCCCTTTGGTATCATCAACTATATAACTGAATAAGGAAATATATCTCATAGTTAAAAAACCATATAGTCCGTATACTTCCCAGACTAACTTTAAGCTCAGTATGGTAGTCAAAGAACTTGTCTCTCCATGACCTTATGTCCCCATATAGTATTTATGGAATCACAATGAATATAATTATAATATAAAACTTCAACCACATGAAGCCAAATGCTTGATCTCTGAAAGAGATACGGACAAGGATTGCATTTTAAGAGAGGCTTATTTTCTTAGGACACCTAGGCTTCAAGCAAGGGTGTGTAGGGTAGGCTTTTCCCTGGGATAACAAAGATCAAACAGATCCTGCTTTTTTTACCTGGCCCTTTACAGGTGTGTCATACCATAGTCCTCACTGTTCTGTGGCATTCTTTAAAGGTATCATCATCCCAGTAAAGGAAGCAGTATTTTACTCATTCCCAAGCCTATATACTGCTGAAAATTTACTGCCAACTTGATTTATGAACTTCCTTTGCTCCATTCTAATATCAGTAGAATGCATGACCCTATTTTCTTTCCATTCAAACTTCTCGTGAACATAGAAGTAAACCGGGTAAGATAAAAATTTATGTAATATTCTCTTTGAATTGAAAGGTAGGTTACCAGAGTTGGGGAGAGAGGATCACCACATGAAAAACTGCAGTTCTAAGAGGGAAAGTAATTCTACCCTGAACTGTATCACTTGCTAGTTGTATTACCTTGGATAAGTCATTGAACTTTGGGGGTCCTCAGTTTCCTAAGGGTAACACTAGAAGAATGCTTCCTGCCTGGCCATTTCTACATGTAGTTAATAATATATGTTAAAGTGCTTTGGAAAGAATAAAATATTACACAAAAATATAGTAAACCTTGGAGTACTTTAGTAACCTTGTTAAAGACTATAGACAAAGTTGTCAAACGGGTTTCCTCTTCTTACCTTCTTACTTTCTATCTTTCTGCATACAGGAAGGCAGAGACAGCCCTGAAAGGTATGCATCTCTGCTTCCCTTTCTTGACCATCCCCCACATCTTATAAACACTTCCCCCCAACTCCCTGGTTACCTGTATCCTCATAATACTTCAGCCCTGACTGCACAGCTATTCTATTTTAAAGATCACTGACATCGAAATAAAAACTCCCTGTAAACTGGAAACTATAATTTGAGGTCTCTGAGACAGGGGTTCTCAAAGAGCTAACCGTTATTATAAAGTTGTGTATTCTTTTATATGTTTAATTCATTTTTATCTATCAGCATTATATGGAATTGTTTTATATATTTGAAAAATTACTTAATTGATATCATACTCTCCAAATCATTCTAGAATTTTTTACTGCCTAAATTTTGTTTCCCCCAGTTTATCTATATTCAGGTATGAACTCTAGTTTCATAATTTTAACTGATACACAATTGTATGATGATGCCAATTTTTAAAATCCACTTTCCTTCTAATTGGGATTTTAGTATTATAAACAATGCTGCGATAAACACCATTGTTTATGTGTCCTTTACACTGGAGTGAGAGATTCTCTGCCAAATTTCAGCATCAGAGTCAATTTGCAGGGTTAACTACACTAAATATTAATAAATTGTTCTGAAATGGGATGACACCATCTTCCACTTTCACCAGAACTGTCTGAGTGTCTCTGTTCCCCATGTCCACCCAAAACTTGGTGGTTTTATACCTTAATTTTATCTTTTCCCTTTACTGAAATATATGCTATGTACAACAGGATGCATAAAACATACATGGAATTTTTTTTTCGTTTTTCAAATTTTTATTTAAATTCTACTTAGTTAACATATAGTGTAATATTGTTTTCAGGAGTAGAATTGAGTGATTCATCACTTACATGTAATACCCAGTGTTCATCACAAGTGCCCTCCTTCATCCCCATCACCCAGGGACGCCTGGGTGGCTCAGTCGGTTAAGCAGCTGCCTTAGGCCGGGGTCCCCGCTCAGCGGGAAGCCTGCCTCTCCCTCTCTCCCCCTCTGCTTGTGCTCTCTCTGTCAAATAAATAAAATCTTAAAAAAAAAAAATCCCCATCACCCATTTAGCCCATCCCCCACCCACCTCCCTTCAACTCTATCATTAAGAGTCTCTTATTGTTTGCTTCCCTCTCTCCTTTTTTTCTTCCCTTATGTTCATCTGTTTTGTTTCTTAAATTCCACATATGATATTTGTCTTTCTCTGACTTATTTCACTTAGCATGAGACTCTCTAGCTCCATCCACATTGTTGCAAATGGCAAGATTTCATTCTTTTTTGATGGTGGAGTAATAGTCCATTGTGTGTGTGTATACATATACACACACACCATATACACACACACCTCTTCTTTAACGATTCATCAGTTGATGGACCTTTGGACTCTTTCCATAATTTGGCTATTGTTGATAATGCTGCTATAACATTGGGATGTGTGTTCCCTTCAAATTTGTATTTTTGTATCCTTTGGGTGAATACCTAGTAAGGCAATTTCTGGGTTGTAGGGTAGTTCTATTTTTAACTTTTTAAGGAACATCCATACTGTTCTCCAGAGGGGCTGCACCAGTTTGTATTCCCACCAGCAGTGTAAGAGGGTTCCCTTTTCTCCACATCCTCACCAACATCTGTTTTTTCTTGTGTTGTTAATTTTAGCCATTCTGACAGGTGTGAGGTGGTATCTCATCATGGTTTTGATTTGTATTTCCCTGATGATGAGTGATGTTGAGCATCTTTTTATGTGCCTGTTAGCCATCTGTATGTCTTCTTTGGAAAAATATCTATACATGTCTTCTGTCCATTTCTTAACTGTATTATTTGTTTTTTTGGGTGTTGAGGTTGATAAGTCCTGTATAGATTTTGGATCCTAGCCCTTCATCAGATATGTCATTTACAAATATCTTCTCCTGTTCCATAGGCTGCCTTTTAAGTTTTGTTGATTGTTTCCTTTGCTGTGCAGAAGCTTTTTATCTAGATTAAGTCCCAATGTTCATGTTTGCTTTTGTTACCCTTGCCTCTGATGTGTGTAGTAAGAGCTGCTGTGGCTGAGGTCAAAGAGGTTTCTGCCTGTGTTCTCCTCTAAGATTTTGATGGTTTCCTGTCTCATATTTTGGTCTTTCATCTATTTTGAATGTATTTTTATGTATGGTGTAAGAAAGGGATCCAGTTTCATTCTTCTGCATGTTGCTGTCACATATATGCAATTTTAAATAATAATAATAATAACAACAACATGAAATAAACATTTATATGCCCACACACCAATTAAGCAACTGAACTTCACATTTCTCTCTTTCCCACCCTGCTGCACTATTCTGCCATTTGGCTTAATCAGTCTCTTACATTTTTTATAATTTCACCATATATATTTACAAACAAACAATACATTGTTTTATTAGGTTGTTTTTGAACTGCATATAAAGGTAGATAACAGTTTGCATTATTTTATACCTGGCTTCTTTTGCTCAATATTGTATTTTAAATTTGTCCATGTTGTTGAATATAGCTTTAGGTTATTTCTTTTCACTACTCTTTGATATTTCACTCATAAATAGTATTGAACCACTGTACTCTTCATTGATATTGGCTTAGGTCTAGTTTTTTATATTCATGTTTTTTGCTCATTTTTTCTTGTAATTTGTCTTTGTCATAATGATCCTAAGGAATTCTTTACATTGTGGAAGATAGCCTCTGAAGAGGACTACCACCAGTGCTATCCTTACCTATTTCAAATGCTGTTGCATGCATCAAGAGGTGGAGTCTGTTTTCCCTCTCCTAGAATCTATGCTGGCCTTGTGACTTACTTTGATCAGTAGCATGCAATGGAAATAATACTGTGACTGTCCCAGGTCTAGGTTTTAAGAGGCCTGGCAGCTTCCACTTTCCATCTTGACTTTATTTCATTCTTAGTCTTGAAAGATAGTTTAGCTGGGTATAGAAATCTAAGCTTAAATTTATTTTCTTTCAAGACTTTGAGGATACTATTTCACTATCTTTTGGCTTCATTGTTACTATGAGAAGTAAGCTGTTCCTCTAACTACCAGTCCTTAATATAATCCCTTTCCTAGCCTCAGTCCTGGATGCAATTTCACTATGCTATGTTTAGGTGAGAATTTCTTGTATTTATTTCATTTTATGTGTTTGCCATGTATGAATTTATTTATGTAACTATTTATATGTGATTTTATATAGGCATGCATGTATGTATTGGGATTTGCTTGACTTCTTTAAACTGTGACTCATTCCTCTCATCATTTATGGAAGATTCTTACCATTATCTAAGAAAAAAAAATCATCTTCCTTAGTGTCTCTCTGCTTTCCTTCTAGGACTCCAATTAAATATATTGTAGAACTTTTCTCCTTATGCTTCATGTCTCATAATCTCTCACTACATTTTTTCTTTTTGTCTCTCCATGCTGCATTTGAATAACATCTTCTTAATATATCTTTGGCTATGTTTAATAGGGCATTAATCCCATCCATTATTTTTAATTTCAGTTATTAAATTTTTATTTCTAGAAAATCGATTTGGTCATTTTTCAAATATGCTGTCATTTTATAGTTGTTTATTACCTACAGATATTTTCAGTGCGGTCTTAGTTTTTCTAGACATAATAAGAATAGTTGTTTTGCAATCCTTATTTGATATTTCCAACATTTGACATCTTTACAGGTCCATTAGGCTCTCTTTCTTGTTCTGTTTTCTTAACCTAATGATTCATTGTCATGGGTCCAAATGTCCTTGTATACTTATTTATTGATTGTGTGCCCTCGTTGTCCTTGAAAAATTATTTGTGAGGTGTCTATGAAGCCTACAATGACAGTAAATGCCTTCCTCCATAGATGGCTTGCATTTCCTTTGGTCAGTTACCTAGGAACTTTACCAATCAAAGAAAAATGTATTTTATTATATATATATATTATATATTTATTCATTACTATTAACTTTATTAATATTAATTAATTCAATAATCAATTAATTAATATATTATATATGTATATTTGGAGAGAGCACAAGTGGGGGTAAGGGTGGGCAGAGGGAGAGGGAGAGAGAGAGACTGTTAATCAGGCTCCAAGCTCAGCACAGAGCCCAGTACAGGGCTAAATCTCATGACCCTGAGATCATCACCTGAGCTGAAATCAAGAGTCAGTCACTTAACTGACTGAGCCACCAGGCACCCCAACCAATCAGGGAACAATTTAAACTAAATTTATAGTTAAATTTTTGTGGACTGCTCAGATGATGCAAATTTGGTTTGAAAATGCACACAAGGATTAGGAGGCATTATTTTTTTTCCTTCCGTTATGTTCAATGCAAAAATGACTTTCTTTGTGACCCTGAGATTAGAAGATTTATTTCTGACTCATCCTTTCTCTAAATTTATAGCTATATGGGGGTTTCCAGGATTATGACGAGAATCTCCTATTAGTTCTGGGCTTTAACTTATTCATTCCATACCCATAAGGTCCATCTGAAATGAAGTCCATCTTTTCTGAAATTATCAAATGATTTAAGGAGAGAGGCAACTTGAGTGCTCTGTTTACATCACTGGTTCCCCTAGATTTTGATCCAGTAATTTCTTGCTACATAGATTTTAAGATTTAAAAAATATTTTAATTACCATTTGAAATTATTTTCAGTGGCAAGATTGGTCAAAATAATTTAGTCTGCCATATCTTAGGAAACAGAAATCCATTCATCAATTTTTAAAATTTCATTTAATATATTTTTCATATCCATATATTCAATTTGATATCTTTTCAGATCTGTTTGGAAAAAGGTTAGGTCTCTTGTTTATTATGTTTTATTTTCAAACCTTTCTTTTATTTCTTTATTAAGCTAAAAAGATATTTTATATACTATATATTATCATTTGAATGTCTGAAATTATTGCAGATCTGATAGTTAAGATTGTTGTTCCTACTGACACTCACAAAATCTTATTTTCATGTGTACTTAATAATTTTTCAATAGGAGCTAATTTCCTTGGAATTTTATCAGAAGTAACTTGAGGTCTAGTTTAAAATATATTTCACTGGAGAGACTTGTGTTTACTTCTTCCAGGCCCTTTGGGATGCTTCCAACCCGGCATGACTAAGTTGAATTTTCAGCTTGCTATTTTGTGGGTCATGCAAATAGTGTGAATTTCACCCACAGCTATGAGTATGGGCTTATAATTGGCAAATTTCAGGGGAGGATCTTTTTCTACTCTTGTCTGGGTAGTGGTTAATCCACATAGCTCTTCCTTAATGGGTGCATTTTTCTTGTTTGCCTTGTGAGCTTGTCATACATTACAGGTCCTTACTTAATGGAGGGGCCTCTGACTTCAATTCTCACCTTGTCTGGGACTCAAGCTCTCTCTCCTGTTCTCCCCTAAAACTCAGCCCAAAGCCCACCAGAAATTGGCACATCTTTCAAGCCAAACCCAACTCACACTACTTTAACTTTGGAGAACTGTACTTTCCCTTTTTATCTATGATTATCTGTCTTACTTCCTTCTTCCTCACTCATGCTATGAGAAAAGATTTTTCACATATTTTATCTTTCATTTTTATATGTGTTATGTTAGAAGGTATTTCTCTACACATTGGGGGGGATGTATTCTGGAAAACAGAACTCATCATACCTTTCTAACCTCCCTGTCCAATTCCTTCCTTACTCTGCCTGATCCTCCTCAATGCTCATTTTTATATCCCATTCATCATGCTTACATAGATTCCATACTCAAGAAATGTTTAATGAAGGAAATTATTGCTGAATGGTAAAAGAAAATATGTTATTTCTTTTTTCCAAATGGATAACACTACCAGCAAAAGATTAATATTTGAAAAATAACTTCCTTGACTAGTTTTTAATTTTTAACTTTATATATATTATTTCATTTGCAAAATGACAAGTATCTCAATTTATGAATTATACAACATATTCTATTGTTTTGTGTGTGTTAACATGAAGTTGCATATGACCTTAAAATTTAATCTGTAAAATTCATAAATATATATCTAGGTTCCTTAATTTATTATAATCTTACCAGTCTTCCCTTTATCAACATAGTTATTGGATAGTATTGTGGTTTTAAGCAAGAACTGCTTACAAAATCTAAATGAGTTTTTTTTGGCGACAAATGGTAGAAAATTTGGTGTGATCCACTGACTTAACACTATTAATCTCAGGTTAAGATTTAAAAAATATTTTAATTACCATGTGAAATTATTTTCAGTGGCAAGATTGGTCAAAATAATTTAGTCTGCCATATTTTAGGAAACAGAGATCCATTCATCAATTTTTAAAATTTCATTTAGTATATTTTTAATATCCATATGAAATAGCCTTCAAATATTAATAGAAATGTAACTTATGCTCAGTATTATTTTACTAAGTATTATTTTACTATTCAGTATTATTTTACTATTTTACTATTATGCCAGTATTATTTTACTAAGACCTAAGTATGCATGAAGATTTTCCAATAAGATGCCTACATCTCAGACAAAATTCTGAGTGGGTGGTAGGTTTTTAAGAGGTGAGAGTAATGTATAATGACATACTTCTTTTCACTCAGAAACCTAAAAGAACCATGATCAATGCCTTCAACTCCCAGGAGTAAGTGAGGAATAATAGAATGTCCACCTTGGAAAATTGGATAAGCTGTGTAATACAGAAGACATTATGGAGCCATTACAGAGGTTCCTGAAGGCATTATTCCCAGAAAATGATGAGGATCTAAAGCAAGGTCCTTGGGAATTACTGTCAGAGATACCCTTTCCAAGGTTATCAAAACTCTCGAATCCGTATATCTTAATTCAACACTCACAATCTATATTTACACAAACTAGGGATCTTTTTTCAAGTAATTAGAATTTAAAAATAAAACTTTCAATGTATTTGTTTGAAAAGGACAAGTTAAGCGGAATTATGTTATAACAGAAGCTTCTAAATGGAAATTAGATGAGCCAGGGTGACTTTAGCTCATTATTATGTTTCCCCACTCTTAGTTGGGACATGGGTGCTGCCTTGCTAGCCATTTTCTAAAATAAGAAACACATGACTCTTTCTAGAGCCCTACGATCAGATGAGTATGAATTCAGTGCTAAGCAGAACATTTCAAGTTCGTACAATTTGCATTAGTGGGGACACTACTTGATGACAGTCTAATGGGAATTAGCTCAAGATCTGGTTTGTCGTTTCACTAAACCTTAATCTTTCAGGCAGATGTGTTTGTCTCTCTGTATTCAAAAAAAAAAAAAAAAAAAGTACTTCTACACCATCATCTCCTTCAGAAGCAAAAAAAAAAAAAAGCTTATAAAAACAAGGATATTTTAAGACAGCGGTACTTGACTTTTCCTGCCTAAGTGAGAATTTCCTGTCGAGAGAGTTGACAAAGTGGGTTTGAGACAGCTTTCCTGTAATTAATTTTCTTTGTGTGTGAGTTTAATACTGATGCAAAGGTGTTACTCATTTGACAACTCCAAGGTTTAATGTCTAACCATCCAACGGGAAAGGAAGAACACGACTACCCAGAATTCCTCATTAATTAGCTTCAATCCTCACTCCATGATACTCATCCACTCATCTAAAACTGCTAATTGTTATCAATTGGATGATTTTCAGAACGCATTCAATACCTCAGAAAATGTAACTCATTTTACATTGCTTGTTGAACATCTCAGTGACAAGAAATGTTCTTATTTATGACTCTGGGCCAGATTTGAACTTCTAGTTAAACAGAATGGTAGCATCATGTAGCACAGAAAGCATTGAACTTAAAATAACAATGACTGGATTCTTGTTCTACCTGATTGTGGATAAAATAAATAACCTGAGGGCTATGAGTCTTAATTTCTTCAATGACAAAATACAGATAGAGTCAAAGTCTTTCCTAGTGCCAAGAAAGAAAGAAAGAAAGAAGAAAGAAAGAAAAACAGACACTGTGATTTCCAAGGCACCAAAATCTACGGTTTGAGGTGATAGTCTAGGATTGAAAGCTATGTATTTTGGAATATCAGAACCATTGTGTGAAATATCTCTCCACTTTAGTTTTTAAGAGTCGAAGAGAAAATAAAACCTTGGAAATACCTACATTTATTTTCTCCTTCTACTCAATGCTTGGCTTTTACAGTGAAATGGACTGAGATATTTGAGAATATAAAGGGTTTTGGATGAGTGAACGTTGAGTGACTGAAGCTCTCAGGAAAGAATTTAAAAGATCTCAAAGCCATGCAGCCATGTTATATAAACATTATTTGAACTGGACCATCCTGTCCATACCACTGGCACCACGATTGAGTTAAGTGAAATTTTATCCCCAAATTGGGAAGGTGTTCTGAGTCTGTTCATCTGCTCTTCTGTTCTTTCTCAAAAACCTTATGGGAAAATCAAGGTACTGTAGATAATTGTGTCAAGTGTTAAGAAAAGCCTAACTAGACCATAAAGACTTTAATTTCAGTCAATTTTATCGAAACTGCAGCCCTAACCTCAAAGTGATTCCTAAGGAAAACACCAGTTACATTAATTTTTCCAGATGTTCATCCCTTTGGACTCCAGGGAAATGTATTCTTCTTTCATTTTTCCCTTCCTTTTTATTTATTAGTTTTTATTAAGGTTTTCTTTATTTATTTGACAGAGAGAGACACAGTGAGAGAGGGAACACAAGCAGGGGGAGTGGGAGAGGGAGAAGCAGGCTTCCCGCAGAGCAGGGAGCCCAATGTGGGGTTCCATCCCAGGACTCCAGGGTCATGACCTGAGCAGAAGGCAGACGCTTAATGACTGAGCCACCCCAGGCACCCCATTTTTCCCTTCCTTTTTAAAGAAAAGATGGTAGGTAAAAGGAAAGGGGCATAGTTACATCTCTTTCTAACTTCTGAAATCCCAAAGACTCTTTCTCTGCCAGCCTATTATAGTTGTCATGAAAATGCATTTACTTATCTTTTATGCATGCCTCCCCTGCCCCACCAACTAAAATAAAGTGTGTATTTATTTTTCTGGAAATATCCAAAGTGGCCCTGGCTAAGCTTCAAATCTATTTTTCTATATGCCGTGGCTTTAAATTTTGCTGTCTGTACTCGGCAAAAAGAGATAACTCGAGTAAGCTCAATAATAACTGAACTTAAAAAAAATGCAAGGGCAACTGACGGTCTAAAAGTCAAATTATGATTCTTATTTGATGAATTGTAAAACCCTGTGATGGTGCTCATCCATTCTGGCATTTCTATTTCTCATAGTTTGAAATAATTGCTCTGAATGAGTTGTTTATACCCCAGCCTTAAACAAGAAAAGTACATCATTTCCATTGGCATGCTGTGCTGTACCAAATGTTAAGAGCTCATCCTTTCATTTTAAATATTTCTGAAACATTATTGTTTCATACTGGTTTTACTGACACCACCGTCCTTGGGTGGAAAAATAAATGTGTCTTCACCTGTGTTTTAATGAAACCATTTGCTATGAATATTCACGATTCAACATATCTGCCCAGAAGAGGCCTTGGGAAGTCATCTTCTGCATTCATCATCTTTGAAACACAGTCATTTACACTACCTCGGAAAAATGTCTTTAAGTCATCTTTTCTTTAAGGAATTTAGCTGCTTCTCTGAGCACTAGTCCAACCTCTCAAATCATCTTCCTACATCAAACTTGAATCCTTGCCGCCATCTTTATACTCATTTCTTCTTATATGAAAGAAAGTCATCCAAGTTTTTATTCATCCATATGGCTACTTTAATTTTAATTTTAAAAGATATATATATATATATATATATATATATATATATATATATCCCAATTACAAGGAAAATCATGTACCCATATCTCAAATAGAATTGTTTAGTAAAAGCAAACACACAAACAGGCATGTGTAATCACAATATTTGACTTCCCTTTTCAACTTTAGCACACTTCAGCAGGGTTGCTTCAGGCAAGTTGTCCGATGCCTCTGGACCCACACCATTTGACAGCTGATTTGGCTTTTTTCTCTAGGGCTTCACATATAAAGGTTTTCCTTTTTGGAATAAAAACATTGATCCCTGAAATTAAAACACTCATGTCTGTTTTTAACTAGCTGTACTGTAGTACAGATTTGGTTCTTCAGTCCTGGTCATTACATTGTCCCTTTTCAGTCCCTATTAAGTTATGAAAATACTGTTTCCATCCATGCATGTTCCTTCTTCATGTTGCCTGGACAAGGGTGAGAGTTGAAAGGAATCGTGAAACAAAAACTGAAACAGCAGTGGCCTGCAGCAGTGAGAAAACTCTAGGAAGTTGCTTGGACTCTAGTTGAAATGACTTCTGTTTGTGAGAGGTCATGGAGAGGTCTGTGTGAATCACCAGGCTGAGGAATAAAAAGTGATTGCTGATACCTTCACCAAATGAATTGCTGACTTCCTGGCACCCACCCCAGTCTTCACTAGAAGAACCAAACTGACTAGAAAAGGAACTTTGACATAAATACTGTCAGAATGTCTACTCCAATATGCTTCGGTCACGGGCTTCTAAGCAAATATCCAGGCTGATTAGCCCTTCCGGGTTTGAAGTAATACTGGGATCCAACATGTCTCTGGTATTTAAAGCATGCATCTTGAAACTTAAGGGACAAAGCTAGCACATGGCTCCAAATGCCCCCTCACACATTGTCTGCTCCAAAATAAGTCTTTAGTTTGGAGGTAGAGGCAGACAGCTGTGTTGTCTGCTTGCACATGGGCCCAGCCCACACCCATTTTATAGTGTAGGACAGGCTTCTTTTTTTTTTTTAATTTTATTTTTTTAAATTTTTTAATTAATTTATTTATTTATATATTTATATATTTATTTTTTTTTTTTAGGACAGGCTTCTTATGAGCCTCTGACACCGAGACTCTTGAACATTACCACCACCACCACTACCCCCAAAACACACATCCATGCCCAATTTTTCCTTCACAAGGTCCTCTGACCCACAAAAGGGGGTCCTAAGCTGTCCTAAGCTGTCTAGAAAAATTTTTGTACCACCTTACTCTACAGAAATGTTTATTAGTGAGTAGGACTAGAGGTACACAGATCTCTTCCCCTGTCCCTGTTAAAATTGCACTGGATTTCTGGTGTATCTGAAGTATGGTACCCTGGCCTTGGTTTAGTGTTGCATTTGATGCTCACCCCAGGTCTTCTCGCAGCTGAATCTGATTTCTGAAATTAAGCCAAAAATTGTCTCTCCCTGCTCTTTGCCACATCTCCTGCGAGAAGGAAGACCATTCTCAGCAATCAGACTGTCGACATGTTGACATTCCAGAAAATGTCGACATCACTCTGAAGGGAGGCACAGTTATTGTGAAAGGCCTCAGAGGAACACTGCGAAGGGACTTCAATCACATCAATGTAGAATTCAGTCTTCTTGGAAAGAAAAAGAAGAGGCTCCGAGTTGACAAATGGTGGGGAAATAGAAAAGAGCTGTCTACTGTTCGCACTGTCTATAGTCACATACAGAACATGATCAAGGGCGTTGCACCGGGCTTCCGTTACAAGATGAGGTGTATGCTCACTTCCCCATCAACGTTGTTATTCAGGAGAATGGTTCTCTTGTTGAAAGCCGAAATTTCTTGGATGAAAAATGTATCCGCAGAGTTCTGATGAGGCCAGGTGTTGCTTATTCTGTATCTCAAGCCCAAAAAGATGAGTTAATTATTGAAGGAAATGACATTGAACTTGTATGAAACTCAGCTGCTTTGATTCAGCAAGCCACAACTGTTAAAAACAAGGATATCAGAAAATTCTTGGTTGGTATCTATGTTTCTGAAAAAGGAACAGTTCAGCAGGCTGATGAATAAGATCTGAGTTGTCCATCTACAGAAACAGCAAGATGCCAGATGATTTTTCAGACTTATTTGTGACATTTTAAAGATGCAATAAAAGCTATACTGATTTGGGAAAAAAAATTTTCTCTCCCTCTCAGTTCTGATCTCACTGGATATTGGCATCCACCTTCCACAACTGACCTGTGGTCATGGATGGCTTAGTTAAGCATGCTTCCCTTAGTTAGGGTGTTTCTCTCTGTTATTTTTTTAGCTTTTTGTGCTTAAAGTCCCAGGAGGGCTTTACAGAGTAGCTTTTTCTGAAAATCCACAGGCTAGAGAGAAAGTTCGACTCTAAGTTAGCCATCGGTCTGAGTTTTCTCGTTCCACCGTGGATGAAAATGTAAAGGCACCTTCGTTATTAGTTTGGGGGAAGAAGAGTTTCAATCCAGTCAATGTTAAGCAGCTAGTGTTCTGGAAAATGAACCTTAGGAAACTTTTCTCACCATCATGAGCTGAGCCAACCTGATACGCTGTGGGAAAGGACAGCATATTACTCTGGGTAAATGAGAAGCACACAGAAAATAAAATTGTTAGGTTTTGCTTGGAATTGAAAATTGTTGAAGGTTGAAGACTTTAATGTAGGGAGTTTATCAACAGCAGCAGAATCAGTGGTTTTATCAGACTAGCAGTAAGGTCTGCAAAAAGGCACTTCCTGCTGATGAAATTATATAGCTAGAGATTTGGATCCAGATTTTATACTCAGGAAGTCTTTAAAAACTTGTTTGCTGTTGTCATGCTGAGGGAATTAATAGATGAGACATTAACCACTAAAATTTTTGAAGGAGCCCCCCAGTATAACATTTACTAAAAGAGCAGAGTGTCCCTCTATTTCATAATAAAATATGGAACACCTCATTTTCTACCAAGGCCATTTGCAACAGTTTCTGAAGCAATGTTTCACATGAAGGAGATGTCTAGTAAATGTGTGAACTATGCCTTTATATTAAACTTGATTTATTACCTGTAAAAGGAAAAGAGAACAAGTGACTATAAGTCAAACTCAGGTTGGAAAAAATTATTCCTGTTACATGTATTTGGTATTTGTTAGTATAGTATAGAATCATGTAGACTTCCATACTGAGATACCATTCGAATTGTTTCGTATTTGTTAAAGGGAACAAATAAGAGATCATCTAGAGATTTATATTTTACCCTTCAGAGGATTAATTTGGTTTTTACATTTTCTGTTGATTCCCATGAAAATATTTATTACACAATCATCAAATATTTATCAAGAAATTGTTGCATATTGAAATTAGGGGGGAAACAGGAAGAGAATTGGTAAAAGTATAAACTTTCACATATAATCGTCTGAGGATCTAATGCATAACATGGTGACTATAGTTGATAACACTTGAAAAAAGACAAAATTGTATAAGGTGGGAAAAAATAAAATGATCAGACTTGTTTTAATGGATGCATTAAATTCAGTGGTCTATTCTTGTGGCTACTGGACATTTGTGCTATATATTAAGCATTTGAGAAATTATGGAGTTGAGCACATTTCTCATACTTCAATTAATACCAGAACTAAGTCCCAGCCCTCAAAAATGTCAGAATATTCTAGAAGAGAGAGAGATATAAAACAATAAGCATAATGTTGCATGATACATTTATATTACAAATATGCCCAAAATGTTAAGAAATGTCAGAGGAAATGCTCAGAAGAGGACAGTTAACTCAGCCAAAGAACTTCCCCAAAGGAGATGATTCTTCAAATAGATCTTAAAGGAATCACAATGGGAAATAAGTTTATCCCAGACAAAGGGAAGGCAGAGAGACCAAGACATTCAAAACTACAAACTAGAGGAGTTGGACTGGACAGTTTGTACAAATACAGTGAGAAATTTGGTTAGAATGGTGTGCTGACACCAGAATATTAAGGACCCCTTGTAAGTCTAAACTTTATGCTCATATCAGTTAGGAACATAAAGGATTTAAAACAAAAGCACAAGAATTTAATAGAAATTTTGGCTGAAAACAGTATGGAGGACAAACTGAAAGAAGCTAAACTGGGGCTAGGAGAATAGATAAAATGAGACACTCAGAAGAATTTGGTAACTTTTAACCATTTATTCTTATTGCTATATAATACCTACAAGACAAGAAAATTCATGAACCAGAATCTAACTTTAGCTATGTGCTAGCTTAAGTCCTTTGCTGGCTTGAGTAGTTGGTGGGGATTGACTGTGTATGCAATTTGCCCCAAAGACCTGAGGACTATCCTTATGTCTCTGCCATGAATTGCTAAATAAATTCATTTCAGATGCATTTTGGGAAATTTTAAAAATCATCATAAAAAAATCATCATTTATCTCTAGAAAATAATAACTGGAAGAAAAATACTTCATTCTCATTAAAATACTCATTTTGGCAAGATGAATTCACAAATTTTTCTTCCTTGCTAAGGAATATCCATTGTCCTACCTTCAGATGTTCTATGAACATTAAATTACTTATTGCAAAAGTGTTTCTGTGATTACATAAGATAGTTAGAATAATCTCTAATAGAACTACAGCCAAGCACATCTCTAATGTCATTCTATACATGGTTATATTGATTTAACTTTACACTGTCGAGTCAGACCAACAGGTTAAAATCTGTTTTTCTACGCATTAGCTGTATAATCTTCAGCCAGTTATTAAACTCTCAATGCCTTTGTTTACTTAACACTAAAATTAATGCAACAAATGACCAGTAAATTTTATGTAAGTATTCACTAAGATACCCTATGTCAGGTACTTAGTACAGTACCAAATAAATACTCAGTAAGCACCCAATAATAAGTCTTAATTTTTATTAGCATTGGAGGGTAGAATTTTGCTTGGAAAAAATTCATTAAAAATAGAAAGAAGAGAGAGGAAAAAAGATGGCGGAGGAGTAGGGGACCCTATTTCAACTGGTCCCGGAACTGAGCTGGATATCTACCAGACCACTCTGAGCACCCACGAAACCAGCCTGAGATGTAAGAAGATCTTGATCTCTACAAACAGAATATCGCAGGCGGTTGGTTTTGAGGTACGAAGCGGAGAGCCGTGATTCTGCGGGCAGATATCGGAGGATAAACGGCAGCAGGAGGGTGCCTGGCCGTGGGGATCCTACACCACTGGTGACAGCCTTGCGCGCTGTGGACGGGCACAGACTTGCAGACCCGTAGCGTTGGGGAAAGGACTTTAGGGCAGTCCCCGGGGTGGAATCCGAGAGCGGCGGGGTTGCACGCACACGAACCGCAGCCCCCCCCCCACAGAAACCAGAGCGACAGTCGCGCACAAGCGAACTGCAGCCTCCGAGATGGAAACCCGGTGCGCTGGGGTCACGCCGGTGAACTGCAGGCCCCGGGGTGGAAACCCTGAGCGGCGGAGTCGCGCGCACGCGAACTGGGAGCGGCTGGGGGTTTTAGAAGCACAAAGGGCAGAGACATGCCCCGACCTGGAGGCAGGACTGGGAGCGCTGCGGAGGGGCGCACAACCCAGGATGCTGCAGCTTATAGCAGCATGGACAGAAACAGAGACGGTATGTCCTGGAGAGCTCACTGAAGAACAGACTGTGATCTCTCTGCTCTGAGGCAAAGGGTTAGAAACGGTCTCTTCTGCTGACTCGCGGAAGAGATGCGGAAAGCTGCCAGGGAAAGGTGCCAGAGAACAAAAGTCCCAAAGACTGATTCCCACTGAGCCCATCCCCCGCCACAGGGGCGCCACGCAACTTGGCCCAAACAGGGTTGCCTGAGTAACAGCGCTGCAGGCCCCTCCCCCAGAAGACAGGCTGGGAAAACGAGGCCAGCAATCCTAAGGTCCCAAGAAAACAGGTGCATCTTGCTTGGGTTCTGGTCAATAATTTGGACTCTATACATTCCCTCCAACACCCATCAACAGAATGACTAGGAGGAGGAGCCCCCAAAACAGAAAAGACTCAGAGATTATGACTTATGCTGCAGATTTACAAATGGATGCAGATATAACCAAGATGTCAGAGATGGAACTCAGGCTAGCAACTGTGAAGACAATGGCTAGAATGGAGAAATCAATTAATGGCAACATAGAGTCTCTAAGGGCAGAAATAAAAGGTGATTTGGCAGAACTTAAAAATGCTATCAATGAGATCCAATCCAATCTAGATAATCTAACAGCTAGGGTAACTGAGACAGAAGAGAGAATAAGCGATCTGGAAGACAGTATAATAGATAAAAAGGGAAAAGAGGAGGCTAGGGTAAAACAACTCAGAATCCATGAAAATAGAATCAGAGAAATAAGTGACACCATGAGGCGTTCCAATGTCAGAATAATTGGATTCCCGGAGAGAGTGGAAAGAGAGAGAGGGCTAGAAGATATATTTCAGCAAATCGTAGCTGAGAACTTCCCTAATCTGGGGAATGAAACAAACATTCGAGTCCTAGAGGCAGAGAGGACCCCTCCTAAAATCAAGGAAAACAGGCCAACACCCCGGCATGTAATAGTAAAACTTGCAAATCTTAGAACCAAGGAAACCATCTTAAGGGCAGTTAGGGGGAAGAGAGTCCTTACGTACAGAGGGAGGAACATCAGAATAACGTCAGACCTATCCACAGAGACCTGGCAAGCCAGAAAGGCCTGGCAAGACATATTCAGGGTACTAAACGAGAAGAACATGCAGCCAATAATACTTTATCCGGCAAGACTTTCATTTAGAATGGATGAAGAGATGCAGAGCTTCCACGACCGGCAGAAGTTGAAAGAATATGTGACCACTAAGCCGGCCCTGCAAGAAATATTAAGGGGGGTTCTATAAAAGGAGAAAGACCCCAAGAGTGATCTACAACAGAAATTTACAGGGACAATCTATAAAAACAACGTCTTCACAGGCAACATGATGACAATTAATTCATATCTTTCAATAATCACTCTCAACGTGAATGGCCTAAACATTCCCATAAAACGGCACAGGGTTGCAGATTGGATAAAAAGACAGGACCCATCCATATGCTGTCTACAAGAGACTCATTTTGAACCTAAAGATACATCCAGACTGAAAGTGAAGGGATAGAGATCTATCTATCTTCCATGCCAGCGGACCTCAAAAGAAAGCTGGGGTAGCAATTCTTATATCAGACAAATTAGATTTTAAACTAAAGTCTGTAATAAGAGACACAGAAGGACACTATATCATTCTTAAAGAGTCTATCCAACAAGAGGATCTAACAATTGTAAATATCTATGCCCCCAACATGGGAGCAGCCATATACATAAGCCAACTGTTAACCAAAATAAAGAGTCATATTGATAACAATACGTTAATTGTAGGAGACCTCAATACTCCACTCTCAGCAATGGACAGATCATCTAAGCAGAAAATCAACAAGGAAACAAGAGCTTTGAATGATACATTCAAAACCAGATGGACCAGATGGACCTCATAGGTATTTACAGAACATTCCATCCTAAAACAACAGAATACTCATTCTTCTTGAGCACACATGGAACTTTCTCCAGAATAGACCACATACTGGGTCACAAATCAGGTCTCAACCGATACCAAAAGATTGAGATTATTCCCTGCATATTCTCAGACCACAATGCTCTAAAACTGGAACTCAATCACAAGAAAAAATTTGGCAGAAACTCACACACTTGGAAGCTAAAGACCACTCTGCTCAAGAATGTTTGGGTCAACCAAGAAATCAAAGAAGAACTTAAACAATTCATGGAAATCAATGAGAATGAAAACACATCAGTCCAAAACCTATGGGATACTGCAAAGGCAGTCCTAAGGGGGAAATACATAGCCATCCAAGCCTCACTCAAAAAAAAAAAAAAGAAAAATCCCGAATTCACCAACTAACTCTACACCTTAAAGAACTAGAGAAAAAGCAACAAACGATGCCTAAGCCATGCATTAGAAGAGAAATAATTAAAATTAGAGCAGAAATCAATAAATTAGAAACCAGAAACACAGTAGATCAGACCAACGAAACTAGAAGTTGGTTCTTTGAAAGAATTAATAAGATTGATAAACCACTGGCCAGACTTATCCAAAAGAAGAGAGAAAGGACCCAAATTAATAAAATTATGAATGAAAGGGGAGAGATCACAACTAACACCAAGGAAATAGAAACAATTATTAGAAATTATTATCAACAACTATATGCCAATAAACTGAGCAATCTGGATGAAATGGAGGCCTTCTTGGAAACCTATAAGCTGCCAAGACTGAAACAGGAAGAAATTGACAATTTGAATAGGCCAATAACCAGTAACGAGATTGAAGCAGTGATCAAAAACCTCCCAAAAAACAAGAGTCCAGGGCCTGATGGATTCCCTGGGGAACTCTACCAAACATTCAAAGAAGAAATAATACCTATTCTACTGAAGCTGTTTCAAAAAATAGAAACAGAAGGAAAACTTCCAAACTCATTCTCAGAGGCCAGCATTACCTTAATCCCCAAACCAGGCAAAGACCCCATCAAAAAGGAGAATTTCAGACTGATATCCCTGATGAATATGGATTCCAAAATCCTCAACAAAATCCTAGCTAATAGGATCCTACAATACATTAAAAGGATCATCCACCACAACCAAGTGGGATTTATCCCTGGGATGCAACAGTGGTTCAACATTCGCAAATCAATCAGTGTGATAGAACACATTAATAAGAGGAGGGAGAAGAACCATATGGTCCTCTCAATTGATGCAGAAAAAGCATTTGACAAAATACAACATCCTTTCCTGATTAAAACTCTCCAGAGTATAGGGATAGAGGGAACATTCTTCAAGCTCATAAAATCCATCTATGAAAAACCCACAACGAATATCATCCTCAGTGGGGAAAAGCTGAGAGCCTTTCCCTTAAGATCCGGAACACGTCAAGGATGCCCACTCTCGCCACTATTGTTCAACATAGTACTAGAAGTCCTAGCAACAGCAATCAGACAACAAAAAGAAATAAAAGGTATTCAAATTTGCAAAGAAGAGGTCAAACTCTCTCTTTTCGCAGACGACATGATACTGTATGTGGAAAACCCAAAAGACTCCACCCCCAAATTACTAGAACCCATCCAGCAATTCAGTAATGTGGCAGGATACAAAATGCAGAGAAATCAGTTGCTTTCTTATACACTAACAACGCAACTGTAGAAAGAGAAATTAAAGAAACGATTCCATTTACAATAGCACCGGAAACCATAAGATACCTCGGAATAAACCTAACCAAAGAGGTAAAGGATCTATACTCTAGGAACTACAAAACACTCATGAAAGAAATTGAAGAAGACACAAAAAGATGGAAAAATATTCCATGCTCATGGATCGGAAGAATAAACATTGTTAAAATGTCTATGCTACCCAGAGCAAACTATACCTTCAATGCCATCCTGATCAAAATTCCAATGACATTTTTCAAAGTGCTGGAACAAACAATCCTAAAATTTGTATGGAATCAGAAAAGACCCTGAATGGCCAAGGAAATGTTGAAAAAGAAAAACAAAGCTGGGGGCATCATGTTGCCCAATTTCAAGCTATATTACAAAGCATTGATCACCAAGACAGCATGGTACTGGCACAAAAACAGACATACAGACCAATGGAACAGAATAGAGTCCAGATATGGACCCTCAACTCTATGGTCAAATAATCTTTGACAAAGAAGCAAAAAATATGCAATGGAAAAAAAGACAGTCTCTTCAATAAATGGTGCTGGGAAAATTGGACAGCCACATGCAGAAGAATGAAACTCAACCATTCTCTAACACCACTCACAAAGATAAACTCAAAGTGGTTGAAAGACCTCAATGTGAGACAGGAATCCATCAAAATCCTAGAGGAGAACATAGGCAGTAACCTCTTTGACATCACCCACAGCAACTTCTTTCAAGATACATCTCCAAAGGCTATTGAAACAAAAGCAAAAATGAACTTTTGGGACTTCATCAAGATAAAAAGCTTCTGCACAGCAAAGGAAACAGTCAACAAAACAAAGAGGCAACCCACAGAATGGGAGAAGATATTTGCAAATGACACTACAGATAAAGGGCTGGTATCCAAAATCTATAAAGAACTTCTCAAACTCAACACCCAAAAAACAAATAAGCCAAAAAGTGGGCAGAAGAGATGAACAGACACTTCTCTGAAGAAGACATACAAATGGCTAACAGACACATGAAAAAATGTTCATCATCATTAGCCATCAGGGAAATCCAAATCAAAACCACACTGAGATACCACCTTACACCAGTTAGAATGGCCAAAATGGACAGGGAAAGAAACAACAAATGTTGGAGAGGTTGTGGAGAAAGGGGAACCCTCTTACACTCTTGGTGGGAATGCAAGTTGGTACAGCCACTTTGGAAAACAGTGTGGAGGTGCCTCAAAAATTTAAAAAGAGAGCTACCCTATGACCCAGCAATTGCACTACTGGGTATTTACCCCAAAGACACAGATGTAGTGAAAAGAAGGGCCATATGTACCCCAATGTTCATAGCAGCAATGTCCGCAATAGCCAAACTGTGGAAAGAGCCGAGATGCCCTTCAAGAAATGAATGGACAAAGAAGATGTGGTCCATATATACAATGGAATATTACTCAGCCATCAGAAAAGATGAATACCCAACTTTTACATCAACATGGATGGGACTGGAGGAGATTATGCTAAGCGAAATAAGTCAAGCAGAGAAAGTCAATTATCATATGGTTTCACTTATTTGTGGAACATAAGGAATAACATGGAGGACATTAGGAGAAGGAAGGGAAAAATGGGCGGGGGAACTGGAGGGAGAGATGAACCATGAGAGACTATGGACCTGAGAGACAAACAGGGTTTTAGAGGGGAGGGGGGAGGGGGGATTGATTAGCCCGGTGATGGGTATTAAGGAGGGCACGTACTGCATGGAGCCCTGGGTGTTATACGAAAACAATGGATCATGGATCACTACATCAAAAACTAATGATGTATTGTATGGTGACTAACATAACATAATAAAATTAAAAACTACAAAAAATATATAAATAAATAAATAAATAAAAATAAATAAAAATAAAAATAGAAAAAAAAGCTGTGTTTTTACAGCAAGGTATTGACCAAGCATTAGAGCCCACTGAGAAATATTGACTTAGAGAAAAATTAGAAATCTTACCTACGGTTAGCTTCACACATGTTTTACCATTGAAGAAATTACCTCATTGTAGAAAAAACAACAACAGTCAAATCCCTAAAGATATAAATATCTGAATTCACATTATTTTTGAAATGTTCAGACCACAACTATTAATCAAGGAATATGAACATCTTCTTCAATATTTCTAAGAAGTAGTAAGAATATTACAATTCAATCTAAGAAAGACAAAATAAATAAAAAGAAAAATAGAAATAATTCTCCAGTGTTACAGTTGAGCTCCTCGACAGAAATCATTTAAAGAATTTAATTCTACACTCAGTTATTTTTTTAAAACATTTCCATACCTATGATATTTCAATTACTATTTAATGAAAATGTATATAAACCATGAATTCATAATATAGTTAATACAAAAAAGCTTATATTTTCACCATTTAAATGTAAGGAATTCTGTAAACATACACAGCTATACAAAAATGTATTTATTTACTTTCTGTTTAATTATGAAAATTCTCTAGCAAACATGGTAGAATAAATCTAATCAACATAAACAATTTCTTTATAGGAGAAAAAGATTGTCGTTTTGCAACATTAGCACCTTTTTAGTTTCCTTGGTCCTGGAGTTCTAAATTATAATTATTGCATCATATACAGTACACGGGATTAATTTTTATAACTGTTTTGGGTTTCACAGGCAAGACATGCAAATAAATAACAGTGGCCTTCTCAGAAGCAAAGGGCCGCATAGTTAACAAAGTTCCAGACTTGAAAGAAAAGCTTCCTAATATGAAATTTAATATAATAGGGAATTGCTTTTTAATAAATGTGCAGAACAGTTTCCTGTGGAAGCAGATTTATTTGTGTACCTGCACAGGATCACTTATTTACGATAGTTTACAGTACATTTGCCAAAAGCTACATCATAGTAATGCGATTCTACTTCACACTTATATACGAGTTTTTGAAGTGATATTCAAACAGGGTTGTTATTCCTGTCCCAATACACACTAAATGACGCCTACACACAAAAATAAACAGGAGTGACTTTCCCTCAGTTGCAAACTTCTCCAAGCTGCCCCGAAAACGCGGACGTGTTAACTCCTTTTGCCCAGTGGAAGGAACACAGTGGTTTCACTGTATCTGAGACCATCTGAGAGTCATATTAATAGGATTTTTTTGCAGGCAGGGATCCAGAATCATTCAGAAGCTGCCATTCTCCACCTTGACAACCGCAACGTCAATTGCAGGTAATTGTCATATGGCTCTTCCCAATCTCTCCTAAATCATGAGAATGCCTTCTGTTATCACTAAGCTGTTGTTGCTTGTTGCATAAAGCACTTTCTCTTGGGGCGCCTGGGTGGCTCAGTCGGTTAAGCATCTGACTCCTGATTTCGGCTCAGGTCATGATCTCAGGGTTGTGGGATCCTGCAGGCATGGGGCTCTGCACTCAGCAGGGAGTCTGCTTGAGATTCTTGAGATTCTTTCCCTCTGCCACCCCCCCACCCCAACTCTCTGTCTCTCTGTCAAATAAAAATATAAATTAAAAAAAAAAAAGCACTTCCTCTTGAAAATAAAAATTCACTTGAGCAAAGAAGACGTTATGAGCAATCTCTCTATCAGGAGTCGGGTGGAGAGCAGGAATCCTGCTTTGTGGTGACTGCCGAAGCACAAACGGGTCTGGATACTTCCCAAGCCCAAATACGTGGGAAGGAGCCTGCTTCCATTGTTCAGAGAGACCGACATTTTGAGGACAGCTGAAAGTTTTGAAACATGTTTGCATTTTCAAGATGTGGGAATCAGCTCCTCACTTACAGTTTGTAGAGAAGTGAAATCTGGTATTATCACTTTTATTGGGTGGCTCTCCCAATGGGCTAAGACCAAGTCTATGTAAAAATCAAGCTTTGTTCATAACAGCCTCAGTAGTTGGAATCAGATTGTGAAAGTGTTAGAAATCTATCACTGACTTCATTAACGAAGATTCCAGCAAGACAACATTTAATTCTTTTTTTTTTTAGTTTTTTTTTTTTTTTTTGATTTACTTATTTGACAGAGAGAGAGGGAACACAAGCAGGGGGAGTGGGAGAGGGAGAAGCCGGCTTCCCACTGAGCAGGGAACCCGATGCAGGGCCTGATCCCAGGACCCTGGGATCATGACCTGAGCTAAAGGCAGATGCTTAACAACTGAGCCACCCAGGCACCCCGACAGCATTTAATTTTTATTTTAACTTAAAAAAAAAAATCCCATAAGCAAATAAGTAATGCTATTTCTTCAATGTCTGAGATTAAATTATTATTTTGGAGAGAATTTTCACTACATGATTATCATGGAAGGTGGGGTGGGAGGTGCATTTTTATGTTTTGGAAAGAGTGTGGTGTTTTTCATTGTGGACACACCTCTGTCTCATCTGTTTGCACATTGTGGGCTTCTGTTCCCGAGCTGTTCATCCAACATAACATTACATAGTGGATACAGGCAAAAATTACAAATTCTCCTTTGTACAGATAGAGTCTTTTTTTTTTTTACTCAGATTATGAGAAATTCTGAATATGTTAAAATTGGCATAAAGAATTTCATAGCTAAAGAAGACCTATTTTCCATGGTATGTACCTTTTCTGTTGCAACTTAAAAACTGGAAAAGGTGAACACAATTCTTACTCCTAAATATTAATCATTATATTTTCCTGTGATTTATACTGTCTTGTGAAATAGACATGCTACTGACTACAAAATCCCATAACCCTTCTCGGAGTTATCATTTTCATAAAGCACAAAGGAGAGCTAGGTAAAAAAGAAATTACCGCGTAGTGACCAAAAAAAAAAAAAGATTCTTTTTTTTTTTTTTTCCCTCCTTCTGGAAACAGCTGATTTTAGAGCTATCCATTTTCCTATTCTGGAGTTGATGAGGTCACTATCACCTCACCAGCAAAGGAAGTTAAATTCCTTTCAATGGTTTTGTTGCTTTGGAAGCTATCCAGTGGAGCAAGAAGCACATTAAATTTGATTCCTGACAGATAAGGAAAGGACAACTTTGTAAATACAACTTAAAAACACATTTATTTACAGACACATTCTCTCAGGTATTTGGGGTCAAAAATACATGTTTATTCACTTAGTACATTTGGTATAATATGGTTAACTACTATATACATCTTGCAATTTGTAAGGTTAAACCAAATTGTATCCCTTTTTATGTGATACATTTGTTCTTTCCCAAGGTCTAATTTCCTATTTCTAATAAACAAGAGATTTATTTTACTACCCTTGCACTTAGCTCTGAACATGTATTTTGGTCAAGATCTAATAAAAAATTTTTTTCTTAAAATACATGTTTTTTTTCCAACTAAAAAACACATCTAATGAATTTGTGTCTATTAGAAGCAACATCACTGAAAATGTAGTTTAATTTAAAAATGTAGTATAATGCCAAAACAGCATGCCACAAAAAATTACAACTCCCTAAATTATTTTATAATACATATCCATATTTATATCTGAAATAACTGGATTATAGGTTTTATGTTGTTGGGTTTTTGATATATCTATTATAAAGTGAGTGGAGTTTACTGAGAGATTAGAAAAATGCACAGTTGCAAATGTTTACTATTTTACATCATGTTTATCAGTCCTGCTCTATTAGTGGTTTGAGAATTTACTAGCAAAGTACAACCAGTTTAGAATATTGAGTATGATTTTGTACTCGTCCACACCATAATTTCATTTCAACTCATGAAACCTTATTTCAGTTCTGCAATTGTGAGACTGTGTTAATTTGTAAACTTAGTTTAAGAAGTTTAGCTAACTGAACATAATAAAAAAAAAAGAAGTTTTAGGACTATAAACATCATCAGCTGTTGCATTGTAAGTAGAAGACAATTTAATAAAATAAGATTAAATACTCTTTAATAAAAACTCTTTGAAAGTGAAACTATATAAGAACAACAGCATTTCTGGAAGTTTGACTTTAACTGTAAGCTTTCTCTGTGCCTCTCTTTTCTACCATCCACACTGTTAGAAATAAGACAATACTGGGCGCCTGGGTGGCTCAGTTGGTTAAGGGACTGCTTTCAGCTCAGGTCATGATCCTGGAGTTCCGGGATCGAGTCCCACATCAGGCTCCCTGCTCGGCAGGGAGTCTGCTTCTCCCTCTGACCCTCCTCCCTCTCATGCTCTCTGTCTCTCATTCTCTCTCTCTCAAATAAATAAATAAAATCTTTAAAAAAAAAAAAAGAAATAAGACAATACTGAAATAACAGCAGTATTATTAACTGTTCAGTAGTGAACTGTTGTATAAGCTAGGCACTACTCTAGGTGCTCTAAACGTATTTCCTAGTTCAAAGGGAAAGCCAAGGCCTTTCACACACATATCATTTGGTTCCAAAGTTTTAGAAGGAAGGAGAAATAGCCACAAGGCTTATTTAAGCTTATTCACATCACTGAAAAAAATCCATCTGACAGATTGAGCTTGGAACATCTGGAAAAGTAAAACACCAAGTAAAAGGAGCAGTTACTTGGTCATATTTTTACCCTAACTGTATGGATGTGCTGATAGCCAGCCTCTTAGAGGTCCTTCTTCAATTCTGGACTTTTCCATTTACATGGTTGATTTTGATTTCTGATCTCCTATAAACCAACCTTATGCTAAAGTGCTTCCTTTATTGAAATAGGTTGTTTGTTTGTTTTGAGCCAATCTTAAGATATACAATTATGTGACAACAAAAAGGATATAGAAGCATCTAGAACAAGTTCGGTTTGACATTTATATACCGTGTTCTCCATGTAAGTGTTGCAATGTGCATTCTAGAAATTATTAACTTTTAATTTAATTGTAAAATTATAAATAATTCACATTATGGCCTCTGCAAATATGTGAAGGGTAGTGCCAACCTACCATATGGTCATCTTTCTTTTATGCTATGTATGAAAATTTGAATGTGTGCAGATTACAGAGTATGTTTCATGACTTATCAGCTCCTTGGATCAATTACAACAAAATCTCATCTCTCTTCTTATTCCCGGAGATTTGCTTATGAGCAAACTGAGGTAAGGAAGCCAGTCTTTCAGGTTCATAAAGTTTCATCAAAGTGAGTGTTCTGTGTAGTTTCTTGCCAGGTGATCACAGCTTTTTTTTTTTTTTTTTTTCCTTTTAACCTCTGTAGAAATTTAACAGTTACGACTATTCCTTTAGAGATTTTATTTTCCTAAATTGAGAATTTGGGAGATGTTTTTTTAAAGCAAAAGCAGTGCCTAAAGCAAAAACATTGAGGATACATTTCATAACATAAAAGTATATGCAAGCATTATTTTGTTAACACTTTAGATTTTAGCTACATCCTTGAGGTATGGTCTATGTGAGAGCTAACGACTCCAGTAGAACAAGATGTTCACTTCATTGAAATAAATAAAAATTGATAGATATTTTAATACATATTTACATACTTCTGTGAATTTCTACAAGCGCATGAAATTTTTGCACTGGAAACAATATATTAATTCAGATTTCCTAAATGTTACCTATTACAACAAATCATTTCGGATTTATATGACAGGATAAGCTCTTTCTCTCTAAAACCATTTTGGAAACATTTTGTGTTATATAACCATGCATTGCTTTCATTTAAATGGATAACCGGTCTATATTTGTGAAAATGAGAAAAATGGGAAAACCAACGATATGTCTCCATCTCTCAAAAGAGAAATCCCACCAGACCTTAAGGACTACTTCATTTACTAACTCAACACATGCTACTCATTCACTTTTCTGTGTAAGATAAGTAGGTGGCCCATCTCCCCCTGTGTGCACACACCACCACAAGAACGCATCTGTAATGTATGTATGTGGCACTGGACTTATGATTCCTGACTCTGCTTTATAAACATTGATTGTGAGCAGAAGGCTCATCTGAGTCTTGCTCTATGTATGACCTTGGGCATGTCATTGTTCTCCTCTGGGTCCAAATTTCCGCACATTATGAATAATCCAGCTGGATGGGAATCCCAAGTGTCACACTGGTGGCTGGTGGACTGAAGCAAACAACAAAGATGCTCTCCATGGTGGAACTTAAAGAGTGTCACTGGGCTTGAACTCCTACTGAGCTCTTCCTATTTTCTCACCTGCCACCTACACATGTACAGTTCCCAGCCGATCCAGCATTGGCTTTGTCATCCCTGTTCCAGAATGACATCTCTGGACCTCCCCAGCCCTAACACTCCAAGATTTTTAGGGCCTCAAGCTAATTTCCAGGGTAGAATATTATCCTACGTGATTATGTGAGAAAGAGCTTCTATGTAGACTGAACACATGGACTTAGGGCATTTCAAAAATTCATTCCCAATATTAGGAAAGCAAAGAATTCTGTATCCAATTAAATGAAAGAAATTATACGAAAGATGGAAATCATTGCTAACCTACAATTGCTAAAAAGTTGGACTTTCTGTGGTGGTGAAACTGTTCATTAATTTGAGAAATAGAAAGCATTTGCAAATATCAACAAATATATCTGACTTTAAGGGAAAACAAACCTACAGTAAGCTTAGTTCAAAGCAGAATTTTCCCAGTGATGGGAAAATTATAACGATGACTGATTTCAGCCTCTAAAGAGGGGACAAACAAGTTTTCTACCACAGTTTGTAATGCATTGAGTCTCATTTCAGAAAAATTGTCTTTCAGTGAACATTTTATTGTGAATAGAAATTTGAAGGAGTCAGTTATATCATGGAAGAAAGCAAAATAAAATCCTTCATGTTAATTTTATAACAAATGGTGGAGGTGACTGATAGGTTATACTGGCTTTAAAAGTGATATAATTTATCTTCAGTGAATGTTGACAAAACAGCTTCAAAATCACATCACATGAAGGCACGTCATGCAAGCATTAGCTAGGAATTTCCTGACTTTGGCCCCTAGATGACCTCACACCTAAATGGTTAAAACAAACTAGAAAGAACTTAAATCTTACGTGTGTATGGTGCCATTCCCACTTTATTTATTTATTTATTTTCATTAGCTAGGATTAATAAAATAAGAATCAGGTACTATATTGAGGGGCAATTGCAACACTTTAAATGTTACATTGGAAAAAGCAGATACTCTTTTCAGTTTTTATTCTTTTTTTATATGCTATTTTTGTCCATTTAAAGTGTGACAGAATTAACTGATTAAGACAGAGCCGCAGTTTTAAAAATATCACAAATGGGTTTTTTCCTAAAGTCAGATGAGCATTGTCAGTTGAACTTCATATCATAAGAGAATTCCTTATCCTCTTATGTTAAAGAATTATTTAAAATTAGAGAAAAAAATCAAGTGAAAATATACATACATTTTTTTCATTTGCTTTTATAAGGATGGTCATGGTAATGTAATTCTTAGTCATCAACATTTTGTCAGAGCTCGGGTAACACAAAAGCAGGTATTACTTGATGTATCTGGTATATAAAAAATGAAAAAAAAAAGTCTTCCATGTAATAGCATCTCTTGCATCTGGAGGTTTATAAATCTCTTGGCAACATTCTCACCCATTTAGAATGACAATACAAACAATATTAGGATTCAATAGAAAAAAATTCAACATTCTATTTACTAGTCCTTAATGAAATATTCATTGAATTTCACATAGAAAAAAGAGAATATGATCTTTCAACAACTTCATCTGAAACCATTTGAAAATCGAGGCTGCTGAGAAACGATTTTCTTGAAAGCATATTTATATAGTTCTAAATTCCCTTGAGCCTTATTTTAAGAAAATACCAGATTCATCTTACCAAAGAGGAACTATTCCAAGACTTGGGAAAGTCAAGTTTACATCATTGCAACCTGTAAGGTACCCTTTATCATTCCATTTGCATTTCAAACCTGCTCAGTCTCAAAGGAAAAAAAAAAAAGGTAAACACATCTTGTTTATACCTTCCTGCTGTTTTCAATTTCAGTGTATCTAGTCACACACACACACACAAAAAAAATCATCATTTTTTGCATTAACATTTATGGTTAAGGACCTAAGGCCATCCATCCGCATACATTGACATTCGGAAGGCCCACAGCCAATCTTTAATACATGAACAGTAACTTCAGGACCAAGTCTAAAGTACTAAACAGATGAAGCCCAAGATACCAGCTGCCCTAATTTCAGAGCAGCTGCAATTTGTTTATAAATCATTTTCAGAGAACCCTGCTGGTTTCCACCGGCTAAAGAGGAACTCCGGGCATGTCACAATGCTGCGGATCAGCACCATGGCAAAAACACAAAGGGGCCCGATTCAAATCTGGGCTAGTGTGATGGCAAAATACGCTTATGTCTCTACTTTAGCCTTTAGTTGGATGCTCTGTGTGGAAAGAGGAGTTCATAAATTTTAAAGGTATTACAACTTTATACTTTCATTTTTGATACATAAGAAAGAGACTCAACCACGCTCTTTCTTGAGTTTCTAGGGTGGATAAAAGGAGAATTCGACAAAATCTCTTCTACTCTATCCTCTGTGGAACAGCACTGTATAAGTGACTCTCAAATATATAACCTCACGTAATTTTCCCAACTGTTCTCAGAGGTGGGCATGGCTCTTAGCTCCAATTTGGAACAAAAAACTGAGACAGGTGGTTGATTCTCTTAGGGCCATAGAACAGAGGTTAACTCAAGCCAAACCAGATATTTGGGTACTAAGCTCTTTGCAAAACACAACACTGGCTTTCTGTAATAAATGGCCCACCCTGATTAATTCTAAGAATAAAAGGTCATGTAAATCAAATACTAGAATATTGAAAATTCTGTTTTCACTGATTGATTATATGCTTTTTTTGTACATAAATAAACTTACTTCCATCTACTCTCTATCTTCTAGACTGAGCAGAACTCTATCTTCTATTCATTTTTCACATTCTTGAGATTTCTCAGTATTTCTATGTATCTTATGTATATATTCATTTCTCCTGAGGTTTCACTTCTCCTATGTCAGTGATTTCAGAGTGGGTATCATAGAGCTCTCTTCAATTCCAGTGTATCTACTCACACACAAAAAAATATTTTTCAAAATTACTTCAGGGACCACCATGGAAGGTCAGTTGTGGGGGGCTGACCAGGGGAGACTGAACATTCCAACTTCTCTTTTACATATTGAGATGCATACATACTATATCAGTTTAAAGAAGGATTTGTGAAAAGAAAGCAAGAAAAAGAGAAAGAGAAAAGGGGGGAGGGGTGGGAGGAGAAGAAGGGCAAGGAGACAATGATAACAGTGGGGCAGGAACAGGGAAACACGGAAGGAAGAGTGGGAGGGAGGGAAGAAGGCTAGAAGGAAGGCAGGAAGGGAGGAGAGCTAAAACAAACAAACAAAAATAAAAAACACTGTCCTAGACCATGAGAGTGTTAATATAAATGAGAAATTTGAATTTGGAATCAGGACGCATTAGTCCTGAAGTCTTCACGAGATGTAAGATATTGGTCAGAAAATGAAATAAAGGGGCGCCTGGGTGGCTCAGTCGGTTAAGCGTCTGCCTTCAGCTCAGGTCATAATCCCAGGGTCCTGGGATCGAGCCCCGCATCGGGCTTCCCTGCTCAGCGGGAAGCCTGCTTCTCCCTCTCCCACTCCCCCTGCTTGTGTTCCTGCTCTCTCTATCTCTCTCTCTGTCAAATAAATAAATAAAATCTTAAAAAAAAAAGAGAGATTCTGAAAAAAAAAATTAAAAAAAAAAAAAGGAAATGAAATAAAATGGTCATAGTACTGGATCCTGTCCCATGCAGTTCTGATGACTTCTCTGACACTTTAAGAATACAGATAAGCTCTGAAAATCTTTTTTTTTTTTTTTTGAGAGAGATACAGAGAATGTGCATGCAGAAGTAGGGGGTGGGGAAGGAGGAAGGGTTTGTTGGGAAGGAGCAGAGGGGAAGGGAGAGGGACAAGCAGGTGCCACACTCAGCATGGAGCCCCACGTGGGGCTTGATCTCAGGACCCTGAGATCATGACCTGAGCCAAAATCAAGAGTTGGAGGCTTAACAGGCTGAGCCACCGAGGCACAACCCCCCCCCCTTTTCCCCCTGAATATCTTAAAGGTACACCAAGTAAGCTTTTCTTCCTCAGGTGACCAGGCTTTACTAAAGGAAAAGTCTGTACAGGACTTCAAAGACTGTCCAACTTCTTGGAAGCCCTCCAAAGCTTTCTATAACACAAATGTTCCTAACACAAGCCTTTCCCATACCCCTATCTCTGGCATGCTTAGAGAAACTCCAAAGAATGCTCATTTTTAAAATATAATCTTCTACCAGTGGTAGCTAAGGGTGGTTCTCAACCCTGGGCAATTTTTTTGCCGTCCTCCACTTGCCCAGGGACATTTAACAATGTCTGAAGATGAGGGTCTAATGGGTAGAGACCAGAAATACTGCTGATAAATATCCTACTTGTACAGAATAGTCCTCCCTAACAAAGAGTTATCCTAATACAAATATCAATAATGCTAAGATCGAGAAACTCTAAGGGCACAGAATTGTGAATTTCAGTACTTAAGTCACTTCTTAGAGTCCTTCACATAATTCTATGTTCTCCCACGTCTGAGCTTTGCATTAAATTTATAAAAGATTTCTGCTATGGTTATTATTGGTTGCAGATGGGACTAGGTGAGGCAGAATAAATTAAAAAATTAGGAAATTGAGGTGAAAGTATAGAAACAAAATGCCCTTGGTCCAGATGGCTCTAGTATTATCAATCATTTTGGAGACCATTTGAGACATCTCCCTAAGCCATGTTATTAGGTTTTGCACATTTTCTAACTTTAGTTGAATTGAAAATATTTCTTTCAACAGGCCTTTGACATTCTCTGACATTTTTTTTATTATGTTATGTTAATCACCATACGTTACATCATTAGTTTTTGATGTAGGGTTCCATGATTCATTGTTTGTGTATAACACCCAGTGCTCCACGCAAAATGTATCCTCTTTAATACCCATCACCAGGCTAACCCATCCCCCCACGCCCTCCCCTCTAGAACCCTCAGTTTCTTTCTCAGAGTCCATAGTCTCTCATGGTTCATCTCCCCCTCCAATTTCCCCCCCTTCATTCTTTACTTCCTGCTATCTTCTTCTTCTTCTTTTTTTTTTTTTTTTAACATATAATGTATTATTTGTTTCAGAGGTACAGGTCTGTGATCCAACAGTCTTACACAATTCCCAGTGCTCACCATAGCATTTTTTTTTTTATGTTTCTGAGATTTACCCATGTGGCTAAATTGATCTAGCTTTTCAAATTTCATTGATATATAGTAATCCATTGTATGAATATACTCCAGTTTATTTTTCTGTTCTACTGCTTTGGATATTTGAGGTTTTTTCTAGTTTTGTACTGTCAAAAAGTTCTGCTATAAACTTTTGTTTGTGTCTTTCAGTCCACTTAAGAAAAAATTGGGTTATATTCAAGTTTATCAATAATGTCAAAAGATTTTTCAAAATAAATGTGTCAGTTTATATGCCCACCAACAGATCAAGCTTTCTAGTGATCCACGCCTTCACTAGAATTTGATATTGTCTGACTTAAATTTTTTAAAATTTAGATGGACTGATTTGGTTTTCACTGTCATTGCTTTGATTAGTAACTAGAATGAGATTTACCCCCCCTAAAATCATTAGCCATTCTTGATTTGGTTCTTTTTTCTTTTTCTTTTTTTTTTCATATATTTGTTCTTATCCTCCTGGATTTTCATGTTTCCATTGGGAATCTTTTTCCTTTTCTGAAGAAAGATAGAAATATAAACTCAGATACAGGGAGAGACATACTGCAGGCTTACTGGAAATGATTTCTTTGATTCTCTTGTCCATTCTTTTTTTTTTTATTCTTATGTTAATCCCCATACATTACATCATTAGTTTTAGAAGAAGTGTTCCATGATTCATTGTTTGTGCATAACACCCAGTGCTCCATGCAGAACGTGCCCTCCTCAATACCCACCACCAGGCAAACCCATCCTCCCACCCCCCTCCCCTCTAGAACCCTGTTTGTTTTTCAGAGTCCATCGTCTCTCATGGCTCATCTACCCCTCCGATTTCCCCCGCTTCATTCTTCCCCTCCCGCTACCTTCTTCTTTTTTTTTTTTCTTAACATATATTGCATTATTTGTTTCAGAGGTACAGATCTGAGATTCAACAGTCTTGCACAATTCACAGTGCTTACCAGAGCACATACTCTCCCCAGTGTCTATCACCCAGTCACCCCATCCCTCCCACCCCACCCCCCACTCCAGCAACCCTCAGTTTGTTTCCTACAATTAAGAATTCCTCATATCAGTGAGATCATATGATACATGTCTTTCTCTGTTTGACTTATTTCACTCAACATAATACCCTCCAGTTCCATCCACGTCGCTGCAAATGGCAAGATCTCATTCCTTTTGATGGCTGCATAATATTCCATTGTATATATATACCACCTCTTCTTTATCCATTCATCTGTCGATGGACATCTTGGCTCTTTCCACAGTTTGGCTATTGTGGACATTGCTGCTATAAACATCGGGGTGCACGTACCCCTTCGGATCCCTACTTTTGTATCTTTGGGGTAAATACCCAGTAGTGCAATTGCTGGATCATATGGTAGCTCTATTTTCAACTTTTTGAGGAACCTCCATACAGTTTTCCAGAGTGGCTGCACCAGCTTGCATTCCCACCAACAGTGTAGGAGGGTTCCCCTTTCTCCGCATCCCCGCCAACATCTGTCGTTTCCTGACTTAATTTTAGCCATTCTGACTGGTGAGAGGTGGTATCTCATTGAGGTTTTGGTTTGGATTTCCCTGATGCCGAGCGATATTGAGCACTTTTTCATGTGTCTGTTGGCCATTTGGATGTCTTCTTTGGAAAAATGTCTGTTCATGTCTTCTGCCCATTTCTTGATTGGATTCTTTGTTCTTTGGGTGTTGAGTTTGATGAGTTCTTTACAGATTTTGGATACTAGCCCTTTATCTGATATGTCGTTTGCAAATATCTTTTCCCATCTTGTCGGTTGTCTTTTGGTTTTGTTGACTGTTTCCTTTGCTCTGCAAAAGCTTTTTATCTTGATGAAGTCCCAATAGTTCATTTTTGCCCTTGCTTCCCTTGCCTTTGGTGATGTTTCTAGGAAGATGTTGCTTCAGCTGAGGTCAAAGAGGTTGCTGCCTGTGTTCTCCTTTAGGATTTGGATGGACTCCTGTCTCACATTGAGGTCTTTCAACCATTTGGAGTCTATTTTTGTGTGTGGTGTAAGGAAATGGTCCAGTTTCATTCTTCTGCATGTGACTATCCAATTTTCCCAACACCATTTGTTGAAGACACTGTCTTTGTTCCATTGGACATTCTTTCCTGCTTTGTCAAAGATGAGTTGACCATAGAGTTGAGGGTCCATTTCTGGGCTCTCTATTCTGTTCCATTGATCTATGTGTCTGTTTTTGTGCCAGTACCATGCTGTCTTGATGATGACAGCTTTGTAATAGAGCTGGAAGTCCGGAATTGTGATGCCGCCAGCTTTGCTTTTCTTTTTCACCATTCCTCTGGCTATGCGGGGTCTTTTCTGGTTCCATACAAATTTTAGGATTATTTGTTCCATTTCTTTGAAAAAAGTGGATGGTATTTTGATGGGGATTGCATTGAATGTGTAGATTGCTCTAGGTAGCATTGACATCTTCACAACATTTGTTCTTCCAATCCATGAGCATGGAACGTTTTTCCATTTCTTTGTGTCTTCCTCAATTTCTTTCATGAGTATTTTCTAGGTTTCTGAGTAAAGATCCTTTGTCTCTTTGGTTAGATTTATTCCTAGGTATCTTATGGTTTTGGGTGCAATTGTAAATGGGATCGACTCCTTAATTTCTCTTTCTTCTGTCTTGTTGTTGGTGTATAGGAATGCCACTGACTTCTGTGCATTGATTTCATATCCTGCCACTTTACTGAATTCCTGTATGAGTTCTAGCAGTTTTGGGGTGGAGTCTTTGGGGTTTTCCACATAAAGTATCATATCATCTGCAAAGAGTGAGAGTTTGACTTCTTCTTTGCCAATTTGGATGCCTTTGATTTCTTTTTGTTGTCTGATTGCTGTGGCTCAGACTTCCAATACTATGTTGAATAGCAGTGGTGATAGTGGACATCCCTGCCGCGTTCCTGACCTTAGGGGGAAAGCTCTCAGTTTTTCCCCATTGAGAATGATATTCGCTGTAGGTTTTTCATAGATGGCTTTTATGATATTGAGGTATGGACCCTCGATCCCTATACTCTGAAGAGTTTTGATCAAGAAAGGATGCTGTACTTTGTCAAAAGCTTTTTCTGCATCTATTGAGAGGATCATATGATTCTTTTTCTTTCTTTTGTTAATGTATTGTATCACATTGATTGATTTGCGGATGTTGAACCAACCTTGCAGCCCAGGGATAAATCCCACTTGGTCGTGGTGAATAATCCTTTTAATGGACTGTTGGATCCTATTGGCTAGTATTTTGGTGAGAATTTTTGCATCCATGTTCATCAGGGATATTGGTCTGTAATTCTCCTTTTTGATGGGGTCTTTGTCTGGTTTGAGGATCAAGGTAATGCTGGCCTCATAAAATGAGTTTGGAAGTTTTCCTTCCATTTCTATTTTTTGGAACAGTTTCAGAAGAATAGGTATTAATTCTTCTTGAAATGTTTGGTAGAATTCCCCTGGGAAGCCATCTGGCCCTGGGCTTTTGTTTTTTGGGAGATTTTTGATGACTGCTTCAATTTCCTTAGTGGTTATAGGTCTGTTCAGGTTTTCTATTTCATCCTGGTTCAGTTTTGGTAGTTGATACATCTGTAGGAATGCATCCATTTCTTCCAGGTTATCTAATTTGCTGACATAGAGTTGCTCATAATATGTTCTTATAATTGTTTGTATTTCTTTGGTGTTGGTTGTGATCTCTCCTCTTTCATTCATGATTTTGTTGATTTGGGTCATTTCTCTTTTCTTTTTGATAAGTCTGGCCAGGGGTTTATCAATCTTGTTAATTCTTTCAAAGAACCAGCTCCTAGTTTCGTTGATCTGTTCTACTGTTCTTTTAGTTTCTATTTCATTGATTTCTGCTCTGAGCTTTATGATTTCTCTTCTTCTGCTGGGTTTAGGCTTTATTTGCTGTTCTTTCTCCAGCTCCTTTAGGTGGAGGGTTAGGTTGTGTACTTGAGACCTTTCTTGTTTCTTGAGAAAGGCTTGTATTGCTATATACTTTCCTCTTAGGACTGCCTTTGCTGCATCCCAAAGATTCTGAATAGTTGTGTTTTCATTTTCATTGGTTTCCATGTATTTTTTTAATTCTTCTTTAATTTCCTGGTTGACCCATTCATTCTTCAGTAGGATGCTCTTTAGCCTCCATGTATTTGAGTTCTTTCTGACTTTCGTCTTGTGATTGAGTTCTGGTTTCAAAGCATTGTGGTCTGCAAATAGGCAGGGAATGATCCCAATCTTTTGGTACCGGTTGATACCTGATTTATGACCTAGGATGTGATCGATTCTGGAGAATGTTCCATGGGCACTAGAGAAGAATGTGTATTCCGTTGCTTTGGGGTGGAATGTTCTGAATAGGTCTGTGAAGTCCATTTGGTCCAGTGTGTCATTTAAAGCCTTTATTTCCTTGTAGATCTTTTGCTTAGATGATCTGTCCATTTCAGTGAGGGGGGGTGTTAAAGTCCCCCACTATTATTGTATTGTTGTCGATGTGTTTCTTTGTTTTTGTTATTAATTGCCTTATATAATTGGCTGCTCCCATGTTAGGGGCATAGATATTTACAATTGTTAGATCTTCTTGTTGGATAGATCCTTTAAGTAGGATATAATGTCCTTCCTCATCTCTTATTACAATCTTTGGTTTAAAATCTAATTTGTCTGATATAAGGATTGCCACCCCAGCTTTCTTTTGGTGTCCATTAGCATGGTAAATGGTTTTCCACCCCCTCACTTTCAATCTGGGGGTGTCTTTGGTTCTAAAATGAGTCTCTTGCAGACAGCATATCGATGGGTCTTGTTTTTTAATCCAGTCTGAGAGCCTGTGTCTTTTGATTGGGGCATTGAGCCCATTTACATTCAGGGTAACTATTGAAAGATAGGAATTTAGTGCCATTGTATTGCCTGTAAGGTGACTGTTACCGTACATTGTCTGTGTTCCTTTCTGGTCTATGTTGCTTTTAGGCTCTCTCTTTGCTTAGAGGACCCCTTTCAAGATTTCCTGTAGGGCTGGTTTTGTGTTTGCAAATTCCTTTAGTTTTTGTTTGTCCTGGAAGCTTTTTATCTCTCCTTCAATTTTCAATGACAGCCTAGCTGGATATAGTATTCTTGGCTGCATATTTTTCTCATTTAGTGCTCTGAATATATCCTGCCAGTCCTTTCTGGCCTGCCAGGTCTCTGTGGATAGGTCTGTTGCCAATCTAATGTTTCTACCCTTGTAGGTTACATATCTCTTCTCCCGAGCTGCTTTCAGGATTTTCTCTTTGTCTCTGAGACTCGTAAGTTTTACTATTAGATGTCGGGGTGTTGACCTATTTTTATTGATTTTGAGAGAGGTTGTCTGTGCTTCCTGGATTTTGATGCCTGTTTCCTTCCCCAAATTAGGGAAGTTCTCTGCTATAATTTGCTCCATTATACCTTCTGCCCCTCTCTCTCTTTCTTCTTCTTCTGGGATCCCAATTATTCTAATGTTGTTTCGTCTTATGGTATCGCTTATCTCTCGAATTCTGCCCTCGTGATCCAGTAGTTGTTTATCTCTCTTTTTCTCAGCCTCTTTATTTTTCATCATTTCATCTTCTATATTACTGATTCTCTCTTCTGCCTCATTTATTCTAGCAGTTAGTGCCCCATTTTTGATTGCACCTCATTAATAGCCTTTTTGATTTCTACTTGGTTGGATTTTAGTTCTTTTACTTCTCCAGAAAGGGTTTCTCTAATAACTTCCATATTTTTTTCAAGCCCAGCTAGTATCTTTAAAGTGATGATTCTGAACTCTAGATCTGACATCGTACTAATGTCCGTATTGAGTAGGTCCCTGGCAGTCAGTACTACCTCTTGTTCTTTTTGTTGAGGTGATTTTTTCCGTTTTGTCATTTTGTGCAGAGGAGAATAGATTAATGAGAGAACAAAATGCTAGCAGAGTAACAACGTTCCCAGAAAATATACTCTAAACAAATCAGAAAAGACCTGAAGCAGTGGGAAAAGAAAGGGAAAGAGAGAAAAAAGAGAAAGAAAAAAAAGAAAAAGAAAAAGATAAAAACAAAAACAAACAAAACAAAACAAAACAACAACAAAAAAACCAGAATGTGATCAAATATGATCAGGCTGGTATATAGATCAGTGCCACACACTAGATTTGGGGTGTATTTTGGTCTTTTAGAAGAAAGTGCCTCCCAAAGTTTTAAAGAAAGAAAAACTTATATATGTACAAAAATAAGGGTTGATATGATGAAGGGATGGAATATGACTGTAAAGATGGAAATTATAAAAAATTTTATAAAAGGAATTGATAAGAAGTTGTTTGAAAAAAGAAAGAAGAGGATTTAAAAAAAGAAAAAAAAAAGGGGAGAGGATGTGATCAGGCAGGGGAATAGAAAACACCATATACTAGAGATTTAGGGTATATTTTAATCTGTTAGAAGAAACTATCTCAAAATTTTAAAGAGAGAACAACTTATATATATAAGCCAAAAATACGGGTAACTACTATGAAGGGATAGAATATGACTCTAAAAATGAAAAATAAAATTTTTTTTTTAAAAAAGGGATTGATAAGATGTTGGTTGAAAAAGGGAAAAAGAAAAATTCAAAAAGAAAAAAAAAGAAAAAAAGACAGTTAAAAAAAAATAACTTTGAAAGACTAAAGAATCATGGTAAAAAAGCCATGAATTCTATGTGCAGTATTCCCCTAGCGCCAGAGTTCTGCCGTTCTCATTGATGGGTAAACTTGGTCTTGGCTGGCTGTTCTCGCTGATCTTCTGGGGAGGTGCCTATTGCCGTGGTTTCCAAATGTCTCTGCCGGAGGCGGAATTGCCCCGCCCTTGCCCCCTCCCAGCTCAGTAATCTGCTCGGGTTTGCTCTCCGGGGCTTTTGTTCCCTGCGAGCTTTCCGTACAGCTTTGGAGGCGGAGAGTGAAAATGGCGGCCTCCCAATCTCCGCCCCGGAGGAGCCGAGAACTCGGGGCCCCGCTCCTCAGTGAGCCCCCAGAGAAAAGCCATCAGTCACTCCCGTCTCCCCGGTCTCTGGCTGCACTCTGTGCTCACCCGGCCTGTGACCGCGCGTTTCTATCTCTGGCACCCGACCCCATGTGGAGTCTCCAAACCCAGCAGATCCCTGCGGTGCGCTCCCGCGCGGCTCCTCCCGGGGGAGGAAGGTGAGTCTCCCTGGATCTGCCGCTTGTTGGGTCTCTGCTGGAGGTGCAGGGGCCCGACTGTGCCGCGGATCACGGTTTATGGCAACCCCGAGCTGAGAGCCCGCGCCTGGGCTCCGCCTCTGCAGCCGGCTTCCCTGCTCCGTTACCTAGGAGCTCTGCCACACTCAGGCACCCCCGGTCTTTCTGTGACCCCAAGGGTCCTGAGACCACACTGTCCCACGAGGGTTCCACCCCCCGCTTAGCCACCAGAGTGACGTCCCTCGGCGGAGCAGACTTTTAAAAGTTCCGATTTTGTGCTCCGCGGCTCTATCACTTGCCAGAAGCGGCCGCCGGAGGCCCCTCCCCCCGCCGTCTATCCTCCCAAATATCGCCTCGGATTCACTTCTCCGCACGTCCTACCTTCCAGAAAGTGGTCGCTTTTCTGTTCAGAGAGTTGTTGCTATTCCTTCCTTCGATCTCCTGTTGGGTTTGTAGGTGTTCAGAATGGTTTGATCCCTATCCAGCTGAATTCCTGAGGAGACGAAATCCAGGTCTCCTACTCCTCCGCCATCTTGCTCTGCCCTCTTCTCTTGTCCATTTCTGAAGAATATGTACACTGTGTATGGAATTCTATATCAGCAGTTATTAATTTCATCATTTTAAGTATTCCATTTTCTTCTGGCTTCGGGGATTTAAGTTGAAATGTCAGTAGAAGTAGTCCTCTCAGAAGGTCCTAGGTCTTCTTCTTTATGATTTGAAGATTTTTCTCTTTCTGTTTGGTTTTGAAGCTCAGTTATCAATAATATACATACTTAGGATTATTATATCTTGACTCAGGAAAAGGTATGTCACTGGGCACAAACAGAGATATTTCATAATGATGACTACATTGTCTGCTACTAATACAGTGATTCCAGATTTTGTATGATTTGTTTTGGCATGTTGTATCTTTTTTTCCACCCTTTTGCTCTTAATATATTTTATTTTAAAGATTTTTAAAATTTACTTGAGAGAGAGTGAGCATGGCAGGGAGGGGCGGAAGGAGAGGGAGAGAGAAACTCAAGCAGACTCTGCACTGAGCACAAACCCACCACAGGGCTCCATCTCTCCACCCTGAGATCAGACCTGAGTGGAAACCAAGAGTCAGAGCTTGACTGACTATGCCCCCCAGGTGCCCTATTTTTATTTATTTATTTATTTTTATTTTTATTTTTTTATTTTTTTTATTTTTTAAAGATTTTATTTATTTATTTGACAGAGACAGTGAGAGCAGGAACACAAGCAGGGGGAGTGGGAGAAAGAGAAGCAGGCTTCCCGCTGAGCAGGGAGCCCGATGTGGGACTCGATCCCAGGACTCTGGGATCATGACCTGAGCCTAAGGCAGCCACTTAACGACTGAGCCACCCAGGCGCCCACCCTATTTTTATTTAAATTTTGTTTCTTGCACCCAGGATATGATTGAGTCTTGCTTTTTTATCCAATCTGATATTCTCTGCCCTACATTTGGAGAGTCTAGACCATTTTCTGGTAACATGATTACAGAAATCTTTGGCTTGGAGGCTATATTTTTCTATTCATCTCATCTATTCTTCCCTCCTTCCCTGCCTTTCATACTGAGTACTTCTTAGTATTTAATTTTATCTCCTGTGGTGTAATGAACAAAGGCACTCCAAAGATAGCCACGTCCTAATCCCCAGGATCCATTAATATTCTACATGACATTGTAAAGAGGACTTTACAGATGTGAGCAAGTTAAGGGAATTAAGATGGGGAGATATTCTTGGATTCTCCCGATGGGTCCAATATAGTCCCAATGTTTCTTATGAGAGGGATACCAGTAGTAGGAGATGTGATGCTAGAATCAAGATGTTGGATGGATGAGAGGAAGGCACCCAAGCCAAGGAGAGCAGTCAGTCACCAGAAGCTGAAAAGGCAAGGAGACAGATTTTCCCCTCAGATCCTTTCAGATGAACCAGTCCTGCCAGAATCTTGACTTTGCCTCAGCAATACTCATTTTGCACTTCAGACCCCAGAACAAAAAGAGAATACATTTGTGTTGGTTTAAATCACTATGTCTGTAGTCACGTGTTACAGAAGCGAAAGGAAATGAATAGAGATTTGGGTACCTGGAAGTGGGACAGTGCCGTAACACATACCTAAACATTTGGAAGTGTCTTTGGAATTGGATAATGGGCAAAGGTGGAAGGAATTTGGAGGCACATGATATAGAAGAAGAAGCCTAGATTGACTTGAACAGACTATTGGTAGAAATATGGATGTTCGGGGTGCCTGGGTGGCTCAGTCGGTTAAGTGTCTGCCTTTGGCTCTGGTCATGATTCCAGGGTTCTGGGATCAAGCCCCATGTCAGGATCCTTGCTCCGTGGGGAGCCTGCTTCTTCCTCTCCCTCTGCCTGGGCCACTCCTCCTGCTTGTGCTCACTCGCTCTTACATGCTCTTTCTCTCTGTCAAATAAATAAATAAAATCTTAAAAAAAAAATATGGATGCTCAAGACTCTGTTGGTGAAGTCTCAGAAGGAAATGGGGAGTACAATGGAGAAAACCTCTATCATCTTAGAGAACACCAAATCACTGTAGACTGCTGATGTGTGTGTTAAAGCATCACTAGTGAGGGCTTAGAAGGAAATGAGAAACATGGTAAGGGAAACTGGAGTAAAGGGAGTCCTTGTTAGATAGTGTCAGAAACCTTAGCTGAATTGTGTCCTGTAATTCCATGGAAAGCTAACAATTAGTAAGCAATGAATGTTGATATTTAGCTGAAGATATTTCCAAGCATAACGTTGAAGGTGTAGACTGGTTCTTCTTGCTGCCTAAGGCAAAAATGTGAGAAGAAAGGAAAAATAAATTTGAGGGAAGAACCTTTGAGCAAAAAGAAGCCAGGACTTGATGATTTGGGAAATTCTCAGCCTTCCAGTATATAAAAGATTCTAAATTAGGAGATTTACTATTTTAAAAAGAAAACCAAGAGTGTTTCTGAATAACCTTTGCTTGTGCCTTGAAACGATCAAAAGGTCAGAATATTCGGTCACACAAAAGCATGAGATTTAAGAGATTAGGCATATCTGATGGATCCCTTCAGCCTTCTGAGCAAAAGCAAAAACTAGAGATGGGATTACCCAGGAAAGATCGGTGGGGGATCTTCCTATCAAATAAGAGTGAATTCCCATGACACCCACATGGGAGACCCACAAGGTTTGGCGAATGTATGTCAGAGGACACCCTCCAGCATACATTGAAAGAGACAGAAAGAAGACAAAATGACAAAGAAAAATCAGACTCCTTACATTCTACAGGCTGGAGCCAAGCTAATAAAACTATTAAGCTTCAAGAACACATTCTCTCTTTTTCAGAATTACACACAGTGGGACTTTTGGATTATCTTCATATTTCCGTTGATTGATGATGGGCTGGTATATGTTGATATGGTTCTAAAGTGAGGGATGACTCCGAGGGTGGAGCTGTGGGTCCAGATCCTCAGACTACAGAAGATAATTCCCAGGCCTTGAAATCTAATAGGGTTGTCCCATTTGGATTTAAAACTGTTTGAGACCAGTGACTCCCTTTTTCCCTTAATCTGCTCCCCTTTTGAATGAGAATGTCTATAACTGTTATACTGTGCCTAGCCCAGCACTGTATTTTGGGGGCAGCCAACTTATTTTCTAGTGTCACAGGTGGACAGAAGCCTTGCGCCCCCCACACCCCAAATGGATTACACCCAAAGTCTCAACCATCTCTAATCTAGATGATTTAGATGATGAGGTTTGGGACTTTTGAGCTGATGAGACCCAGATGAGTTTTGAGGCTTGAGTTAATACTGCAATAAGTTGAGAATTTTAGGGAATTTTTGGATTAGGTGGTTGTATTTTGCTTATGGGATGGATTGAATTTGGAGGAGCAAAGGAAGTGTGGACTCTGGTAAACTGAACAACATAATGTATTAGAGCAGCAAAAATAGTAAATGGTTTCTACTCATTGGATTATTGACTATAAATAACTCCTCATTTTAGGGTTTAAATGGTTGTTGTCAAATTTATAATATGCATCTTCCAAAAATATGTTGTTACTTCACATCAAACATAAGAACATCAAAACAGTATACTTCCCTTCTTCCTGCTGGTCCTTGTGCTTTTGTTGTATTACATTTTACTTGTAAATGCTATAAATCCCATAATAAATATTATGGTTTTGCTTTAAATAGTCAAACATCTTTTAAACAAATTTTGAAAATGAGAAAAAGTGTATTTTATATGTATCCATATGTATACCATTTACCATGCTATTTATCTCTTTGTTTAGCCCAAAAGTGAGGGGCTAATAATTTCAAAATCATCATAATTGATGATTTCAGTTCAGGTCATGATCTCAGGGTTGTGAGATCAAGCCCCATGTCATGGAGCCTGCTTGAGATTCTCTCCCTCTCCCTCTGCCCCTCCCCACCACCTGTCTGTCTGTCTCTCTCTCTAATTATCTCTTTGTTTAGTATCCTTTTTCTTCTGCCTGAAGAACTTGCTGGAACATTTCTTACAGTGCAGAAACACTAGTGTCCAATTCTCTCAAACTTAGTTTTTTCTTTTTTGGAAAATGGTTTTGTTGCATCTTTATTTAGAAATTCATTTTGATCAATAATTCTTGGTGGACAGTTTCTTTCAATTGGTTTCAACACTTTAAAGAAGTTGTTCTAGTGCTTTCTTGCTCATGGATTTCAGGTAAGAAAGCTGCAGTCATTTTATCTGGGTTCCACTGAGTGTAACATGGCCAAGTAGACATCTTTACCCTCAATCAGCCTCTTTACCCTCCTTCCAAAATTTTAAATACCTGCGCTTTCTCCAATGTCTAGCATTCCTTATGAATATGATAGAGCTATTGTGTATTTTAATACTGTTATCTGTACTATTTTTACTCCTCATGCCATTAGTAGTATTGTTTTATGAAGTCAGTATCTAGACTTACCTGGACATTTCTTATTTTATTTGCTTTTTATTCCTTCTTGCACCACAGAGCTTCCATTTGGGATCATTTTCCTTCTGCTAGAGATACACGGGAATTGTCTCTAGTGAGGTTTGTTTGTGGCAATGTCTCTCACTTTTTATTTGTTTTAAAAGTTTTAGTTGGTCCTTTTTCCTGGAATATATTCCCAATTTTCAGTTATTTACTCTCAGAACATTGAGTATCAAATTTGCTTTCTTCTGTCTTTCTCTATTTCTTTTGAGAAATCACTTATTATTGCAATTGTCACTTCTCTAAACTAGTTTATCATTTGTCCCTGGCTGATTTTAAGATTTTTTTTCTATGTCTTGGGTGTCTGGAATCTTACTTGATGCATCTGGCTGTGTTTTTATTCTTGAATCTGGCCTTGGATTCAATGGTATATTTGTCCCAGTGCTCTAGTAAAAGAGTCTAAGCCTGAAACACACCTGTATTAAGTAGTCATGCTTTAGTTGGGAGACAGTACCCCAGAATAGAAAAAGTAAGGGAAAAACCAGGTGAGGCTGGGAATGATGGGAAACAATGCAAGGTGATGCATCACTATTCCGGGGATGAATTAATATGACATCGCAATGTGAGACAGCCAGTCCTTCAGCAGGTATGTCTGCTGAACTACTCAGGACATCTCCAGAACAGCTATTTTTTTTTTTCCCCAAACAGTGCCTCAGAGAAGTCCATGGAGGGAAGAGGAGACGAAGCATGATTGTAAAGATTGCTCCTGTTTCTCTTATCCGATTGGTCTGAGTTTGCAGGTTAAATCATCCAGCTCCTTTGATAATAGCTTAAAAAGCCAGCTCTCCTGGGGCACCTGGGGGGGGGCTCAGTCGATTAAGCCTCTGACTCTTGATTTCAGTTCAGGTCATGATCTCAGGGTTGTGAGATCAAGCCCCACGTCAGGGAGCCTGCTTGAGATTCTCTCCCTCTCCCTCTGCCCCTCCCCACCACCTCTCTGTCTCTCTGTCTCTCTCTCTCTCTAAAAAAAAAAAAAAAAAAAAAAATCATTCCGGTTATGCAGTGTCAATCAAAAGTGAGGGGCTAATAATTTCAAGCAAGCGACCAGTGATGCAGGTGGAGACCTGGGTCCACCCAGTGTCCATCCGCTGTGCAGTGGCTAAGGCAGAACAGAGGCTGGGCACAACGCGATAGATAAGGCTGAGAGTATCCAGGGAAATACATAAGGTGTTTCTGATATAATTGGAGTTCTGCTATAAGTGGTGTCATGCCTTAATTATAGAAAATTCTCAACCATTATGACTTCAAATATTGCCTCTGTCTCATTTATCTTTTTCCCTCTTCCCCTTCTGGAATGCCAATAAAATGTTGTTATTTTCCTCTTTTCTAAGTGCTGCAGTCTGGATAATCTCCCTTCATTCTGACACACTGGTCACAGTTTTTCTTTTTACTAAAATAATTTTCTATCAAATATTTTCATTGAGTTTTTTATATCAATTATTATATTTTTTCATTTCTTGAAGTCCCACTTGGTTCTTTGTAAGGTCTGCTTGGTCATTGTTCATATTCCTGATTTTTACTAATGCTAGTTGGCACTAAACAGCCAATCCCCTTTTGATTTTTTAATTACATTATATGCGTTTAGTTTATATTATGGAGTTCTCATATTCTGACATCTTTCTGTATATAATTTTTCTCTTTGTTTTATTGTTGCCTCTCACGGTGCACTGGTGGGGGCGGCAGTAGAGGGAGGTCATAGTTTTTGCCTGAAAGCTCATGTTTCTTGGAATTTATAAATTCTTTGAGGCTTGAGATGAAATTGTGTGTTTTTATAGAGAGGATTGTACTTACTTCTCTAAGGAACCCGGGACAGTGTAAACCCAAGACTCTGAAGTTTTTTGTTTCTTGTGGGTGGGGGGGGGGGGGAGTTTGGACCAACAAACTTCTACAGATTTGTGTTGCAAACCTGTGGTGTGGGTGATGCCTTGTAGTAATAAATTCTTAAGGAAGATTTTTTTTTTCCTCCTAGCCCAAGTTTTGATACAGTGCTCTTCATTTCAGAACTGTTGGTGAAGGAGTATTAGGTTTACTTCTAGCTTATTAAATTGAGAGTATACACTTTGAGTGCCAACTTTAGGAGGATTCTTTTTAACTTTTCCCCATTGTAAGGGCCCTGAGTTTTGTCTGATGTCCCTCAAGCCAACAAACAACCATAAAAACTAAAACTTGCTTACCTGTGCCCTTAAGGTATAAGCCATCTTCTGTGTTTATCTTTTGACTGGAGCGTTCTGTACTTCCTTGTCAAACGATTGAGACACTTCAGAAAATTCTTCTAATTTTTCTTCAGCATATTTAGCTGTTTTCAGCAAGAAAACAAGCAAGTCAGGGCTCCAAGAACGTTTCATCCCAGGAACTGGAAATAAATATATATATTTAAATATTTATATGTAAATATAAAATATAAATATAAATTAATATAATATATAATACAAAATATAAATATAAATATTTATATATATTTACATATATAGAGAGAGAGAGTGAGGTTATACCATTTCAAGTGATAGAGTAAGGCTATCTCTTAGATTCTGCAAGAGGAATTTCTCTTCCAGTGTTTCTTTTCTTTTTTTTTTTAAAGATTTTATTTATTTATTTGACACAGAGAGAGAAAGCACAAGCAGGGGGAGTGGCAGGGAGAGGGAGAGGGAGAAGCAGGCTTCCTGCTGAGCAGGGAGCTGGACATGGGGTTCAATCCCAGGACCCTGAGATCATGACCTGAGCCGAAGGCAGCCGCTTCACTGACTGAGCCACCCAGGCGCCCCTCTAGTCCAGTGTTTCTACCACTTAGGTCATCATGGTATTTAGGAAACATTTTTTTTTTCTTTCTTAACTCAATATAGAACAATGAGGCTTGAAAAGGGCAAGTTACTTTTTTAAAGGTGAATAAAAAGAACATGCTGGAAAAAAACCAAGGTGATAAAATGGAAAATCCCAGGGTAACCTCCGGACACACTCATATCCACCCAATGAGAAACAATTGTTCACCTGCAAATTACATTTTCTCGACTTGCTTAATGATTTCCTATGAACGAACTACCACAACCTAATTTTGCAATGGCACAATTGACTCCTGAATTGCATCCAGGTGAGTCATTCCTGCGTAATGCAGGCAAAGAGTTTGAAGTTAAAAGACCATGACCAACAACAGCTCGAAACAAGTTTAATTACAAGAATCTATTTACCCTAAAGATTCTGCCCCAATGTCCTTAAAGTAAATGAAGTTCTTTTCTCTCTATGTATCTGTACCTAGGAAAGTTGACAGAGTATTTGAGATGGCACTTTATAACCAATGCTTATCAAAGAAGATATTGCAAAGTTATCCAAATACAACCTATTAACTCTTAGTAAGCCCTGTGTTTTGTATAATGTTTCATGAAAATGTAAACCCACAAGTAATAATGTGTAAAATGCCATTTAAATAATTTTATTGTCAGTACTAATGTAACTTAAGCCTAAATATGCTGTGCCTCAGTGGAAAATGAAGTTCCCCAGATTAATTAGGTTCTTTTGTTATGATGTACAGACCTCGAATTTCACGGATACAATAAAAATCAATAAATTTCATGGATACAATAAAATCATTGCTCAGAAGTAGGACTCAAACACTTCCCATGAGACATTAACAATTTTAGCTCAGCTGACATGGACTGGTGTGTCGAGGCTACATAGAGCTCACTTTGCTTGCTAAATTTATATCTTGGGGAAACCATCCCAAGCCCTTCAGAATGTTCCCCACTTTTGTCATCTTTGTGGTTGAGTGCTTTTATTTGGTGCTCACAAAATACTAGTTATTTGGATCAGAATTTTTATTTCAAATGACAACAGAGAAAATATATCCAAACTTACAATTAAATTGAAATGGAACATAGTATTGGAGCTGAAGAGACAAAGATGAGTGGATTCAGGTTCCTCATTTTACCAAGAAGTAAATAAAAGTCCTGGTTTCAAAGTTAGTAAGGGCCAGAATTAGAACCTAAGATTTTTTTGTTCTCAGAGCTCATTATTCCATAAACCACATCATGTCATCCCATATTCAAAATCACATCGTCTAGGGGTGCCTGGGAGGCTCATTCGTTAAGCATCTGCCTTCAGCTTAGGTCATGATCCCAGGGTCCTGGGATCGAGCCCTACATCGGGCTCCCTGCTCCACGGGAAACCTGCTTCTCCCTCTCCCTCTCTCCCTGCTTGTATTCCCTCTGTCGCTGTGTCTCTCTCTGTCAAATAAATAAAATCTTTAAAAAAGAAAAAAAAATCACATCGTCTAAACCTACTGTCAATTTCACCTGTGCTGATGAATTAAGATTTTCCCACAGAGATACAGAGAAAGTTTAAGCCTAAAAGTGAGGCATGACTATCAGAGCTCTTTGCATTAAGCTTACTCTGAATTCTGTACAGCCTGAGGACTTAAAGTGTTCACCTTAAATATCTACTTTATATTTTTGCTGAAACAAACCACTACAGGCTTTGTGAATTTATAGGCAGAAAATGGCCTGAGTGGAGAATGAATTCATTCTCTAGGTACCCACCTTCATTGCTTTGAATGTTGACTGAAAACCCCCTTCCATACATTTTCACATGAATCAAACAGAAAGAGAGCACTAACCCTTATCCAGAAACCACTCTGGGAAAATTACTATTTCTATGAAAACTCATGGAATCAAAGAACATTGAAAGGACTTTGAGATGATCTAACAAACCTACTTACTTCATTTTATAGATGGGGAGACAAAGGGGCAAAAAGGTTAAGGTTGTTGCCCAGACTCATGAAGTTAGTTATTAATAGTACTGGAATGAAGTTCAAATTCTCTATCTTGCCACTTGCTATTCATTCTTTTGTTTTCAGAGACAGTGAAGGCATCCAATCATGTTGATTTTACATCCCCTTCAGTCATTCTTTGGAATGCTGTGTGTTCTTCCTGCTTCAAATGATGAGATGATTATCCTGCTTTTTCATTCCAGTACCTAGTTAACATGAGTGTTATGCTTAGGGCCTCAGATTCTTCTTTCATTTCTTTTCCTTCTCTAGTGCCAATATCTATAAGCAAAGAGTTACATTTATAACATTACAAAACTGAGGAGTATGCTTCAATCTGCATATCCCCAAGAAAAGAAGCTAAGGTGGTGCCACTTCAGCTTATAAACATGAAATAAAACACATCCAGAGGGGCGCCTGGGTAGCTCAGTCAGTTAATCTGCCTTTGGCTCAGGTCATGATCCCAGGATCCTGGGATCGAGTCCTCCATAGGGCTCCCTGCTCAGTGGGGAACCTGCTTCTCCCTCTTCCCCTGCTGCTCCCCCTGCTTGCTCTCTCTCTCTGTCAAATGAATAAATAAAATCTTTAAAAAGAAATACATCCAGAAATTTTCTTTATATTATATAAAAATGCTTGCAAAGTGTTTTCCCCTTCCTACCATGTCTATCCTGCCTGACTTTAAATCTTTGACTCAACTGAGCAAATTCCCATATTCTTAGATTCAGCTTGTGCTGAAGTTTTAATTGCCTTGTCAATACATAATACTAGTATATTAGTTGATTTTACACTCTGCTTTTGAATACACTGAACTACAAAATAGGAGAATATCTTTAAATTTCCTTGTGAGTAATGATTAGAAAAATTAACAAAATTTAAGCGTACACTGACAGTTATAGTAGTGACATTCTCATAACCACAGTTGTTATGTTAGTTGTCTTCTATCCAACTTCCTTTCTTAAACATTATGGAAAGTCAATAAAGGTTTCTTTAAGTATAATTGAATATATAATTTTATATTGCATGCAATCATTCAGAAACATGTCAGGTAAGGAAAGTTGAGTAAAACAATTTAGACCCAATGAATAAAAAGTCAGAATAACTAGAAAAAACTAAAGCATTACAATGATAGAAAGATCATGAAATTTTAGGGCAAAGACCATTATTTGGTCCTAGAATTTTAACTCTGGAAGCAATAGTTCAGGGGTTTGTGTGAGTTTCCCAGGGCTGTTAAACCCAGCCAATGAATTTATCTTTCTAAATTTTCTACTTTTCACTTTTCGAATTTTTATTTAATTTTTTAATAGTTTTTATGTTTCTATGAGAGTCCTCATCTGCTCATTCATTGTGATTATTTTTTTCTTTAATTCCTTAAAAATCCTATATGCTAAACCTAATATTTTGGTCTTCTCAAGTCTATTTCTGACTGATTTTCTCTTGAATATGGATTGTAGTTTCCTGTTTCTCTGTGTGTCTAATAATTTTAATTTTATGCTGGAAATTGTGGATGATACTTTTTAGGAACTCTAAACTGTAGGGAGACTGGAAATTCCTCAGAAAAGTATTGATTGTTGATCTAGCAGGCAATAAAATCTCTGACTGATCACTATGTACTTGTGGAAGAATGGCTTCCCCTTTGCTCTTATGACTCTGTATGGTTTTGCTCATCTTCCAACGTGAATTTCTTAGTCCTGAGACAGTCTTAATTTTTAAGACATAGTTCTTTTAGAATTTCAATGCTTCCTGAGGTATTTACCAAGCCATTCTAACTTGGCAGGACTCAAATTTCAAGCTTGGTCTCCCCTGTGATGGGCAGGAGCTGAAATCTCTGTTCAGTGCTTTCAGTCTTTCCCTTTGCTGTCCTTCTTTGGCGTCCTTGCATTCCCTCATGAATACACAGTGCTGGCCAAAGTTTTGCTGAGGATTTTAATGCATATTTTGGAGCTCCTGTCCTCTGTGTTTCTCTTCTATTTAGATTTCCTCCCTTTAGACATTTATAGATAGCTTGCACTCTACCCTCTAGACATCTCAAATCAATAAGACAGCACTTGCTGATTGAGTTTTAGGAGCTGCAGCTTAAGGATTGGAGAACACCTTCAAGAAAAAAGCTATATAAATATGTTCTATCCCATGGCTTTACTCTTTCAAGAGTTGAATCTCCTCCAATTTCTGCCTGCTTTTGGTCTCTTTCCAGTACCTACAAATGGTTATTTTTCTTCTATTTTTTTTAAGAGTTTTAAATTGCTATCTATAGAATGGTTACTTCTTTGCAAGAATTTACACCATTACCTTTTCTGGACTGCTCTTGAATAAGAAATAAACTTTAATGTGTTTTAATCCATTATCCTTGAGTCTCTGTTACTATGGAGCCAAACCTAATCTAAACAGACACAGCTAGGGTCAGAATGCCCACCCTAGGATATGGAATATCAGTCTCATGATGAATTTGAGATAGGAGGCAGAGTGGGTTCCATGGGAAAACAGGTGCTTCAGATGCCAGTTGCTGGAACTGCAAAAATCCAACAGCAGACAGAGGAAAAAAACAAAAGACAGTTTTGCCAGCTTTGGCAGTAAAGGCTCTATTAAATTATCCCATAAATTTGAAACAGAAAAAAAAATCTAAATGGGACACTACGGAAAGCTCTCCTTTTTTACACATTCAATGATCATAAATTCCAAATTGAAAAGACTTTCAAAACATAAAATATGATGTCCCAAAGTTATATGACCTATTCTGACTGTCCATGCCACCTAATTGTTGGCTAGAAAACCATGCTCACTATCCGTCCACACCATTCAGAATGCAAGATGAATTTTCAGTTATATTTCTTTATTTCCTTTTAGATTGGATTGATTTTTGTTTTCACTTCCTCTTAGTGGAATGACGACACACAGTGACTTGGTCTCAACTACCTGTGCAGATCCACAGAGAGATACTCATACACAGACTATCCTTACATAGGATTCCCACCTAAGACCAGAAACAGAAGCCCGGGCATAGAAAATGATCAAAAACCATTGGCTGGCACTACATTTCTGACACAAGGATAGAGCACTCTCAAAGCTTTCACCTCTTAATTAACTTCCCCTTCTGGCCAGACATCAGAAGACAGGGAAACAGGAGGCAACTGCAGTGAACTGGATGATGTTGTCATGGATGGAAAACTATCCAGGTGGTGAAAGAGAAAACATGACACCGTTGTTTTCATCTCCTCAGTTGTTTTTCTAATCTATTTCTAAGTACGAAAGTAGTTTGAGCTGATTATATGCAATTTAATTTGTTTTCTGAATAGCTTCAGTCCCTGTTACGAGTTTCGGAAAGCTCTCTTTATCGAATTGGAATCTCCTCATGGAAGAATAATGTTATTTGTTGTTGTTGTTGTTACCCATCCCCAAGAAATCGAGAGATGAGGGAATGCATTTCCTATTACACAATATTTTCCCTAGTTTAATTTCTCACATATCTTATTGCTCTGTGGTTCTCTAACCTTCTGCCACTATGACCACTTTGGACTAAGGAAAGCCACTGACAGGATTGTGTACGGGTAGTATTTATTGATATCTTGCTACCCACCCATAAGAGAGTCACCTTGTAGCCAGAACATTCCTCTCTCTCTTTCTCCCTCTCTCTCTCTCCTCCCACACATACACTCCACATGCATACACACTCCACACACACAGACACACATTCACACACACACACACTATACACACACACACACACAAACACCAAGAGGCCTTTTAATTTTTGTTATTTCTGTCAATAGAATTGGAAAACAAAGTCCTTGGTTTATCAAGTTGTATAAAATATTTCCAAAACCATTATAATGTGTACATGTTATCATCAACTCCATAATTCTTCTCTCTGCCCACACTTTCTGCAGCCTGACAGGTTATCACCTCTGCATGTTCTATGCCTCAGATTCAGTTACCTCTGAATCATAAGCAAAGTTGGCAATAACCTGGCAGGCCAGTCCTTCAATCCGTATGCAAGAGTTGATTGCTATCCCACTCCTTGAAGTACTGCCACAATTCCCTGCTTCATTGAAAAGCCTTTGACATCAACCTACTGCTCTTGGAAGGATTACAACTTGTATATTTGGATGGTTCTGGTGAGGGTGTACAATACCACCAGGTATGAAAGCAAAATTGCTTTCCGTGCAGGTTGTGAATGCCACACTTCTCCATTCTCATGTTGGGTGTGCTATAATCTAAGGAGCGTGCTTGTCTCTGAAATGTGGATCTTCACTTAGAGTTTCAAAGCAAGTTTTCAATCCTGGAGAATAAATGTCTTGCACGTCATGCGCAACTTGCTGAGGCGCTATGATCTTTATACATGGAAGCTATCAACTCCAACAGTAGGATATGATATTTGAAACATTTTGACTATTTAGGATATGATCTTTGAGAAAAATGGAAGTCATCTGAGAGGGATTTGGCTAGAGTCTGAAGAGTTTTTTTTCTGTTGCATGTGGACATCAAACCGGCCAACTTAGGGTCTTTCAGAAATATGTCAAGGGTGAATAAGAAATATAAGAAAATATGAAAATGTCTTCACATGGTTAAAACATCTGTCTCTGCAGGTTTAAAGGAATTTAAATTATTTTTAATTGCTTGGAAATTTTAAGGGATAAAAAAAGGCCTTTTTCTAGAACAATTCCCTTCTTAAAATCTCTTTACCATTTGACTGAAAACCAGTTGTAATCATCACATTGTCTTTCTTCAAACATTAATACCTCAACCAAATGAAGACAACAAGCACATTGGGATGACAATGGAAGCTACACAGTTGCTTTGGTAGTTGACGTTCAGATGTGTGTTTAGGGCATTATTTCTTAGAATCCCCCAAGATCTTTCTTTTTCAGTGGATTACTGGGCTATTTTTCAGAGCTACTGAATCAAAATCTTTGAGATAGGAGCTCTGAAATCTGTATTTTTAAAAAATAATCAGATAATTCCTATGAAACACCAAACTTTAAGTGTCAGGTCAAGAGACATGGCAAAAAGGGAGCCTTGCCTATAAAATTATACACACACACACACACACACACACACACACATACACGAAGTGGAAGCAAAGTGAAATTTAGCTGGGATTTTCCAGATAAATGCATGTATAATAAAAGTTGACTATAATACATTTTTAAGGTACCCAAGTTCTTTTGACTCTCTTTGGTATGCCTGTTAAATTCATATGGAAAGTAAAAAAAAAATAAAACAAACAGGCAAACTGAAGCACAATATATCCTTGCATTCTCATGTTCAAAGCTAGTGATTAGTGATTGCTTTTTTTTTTCCTTAACACCACAGAGAACAGAAGTGGGAGTGAGCCTGGAAATATCAATATTCTTTGGGATTTTATACTTCTTTTCATCTTCAAAGTGCCTTACAAAATTCTCTAATTAGGCTTACACGCTCTGGCTCCTAGTTGTATCTCTAATCATAAGACAGCATACCTGCTCTTCGCTGCTTAGCTCTGAGCAACATGCCATTCTTAATCATTACTAAATTAAAGAAAAAAGTGTTTGTAATAATTTCTACTTAATTAAAACAAATCTGGACATTTCTTTAAATGCCAGTCCAATTGCTTGGGCCCTAATCTATGTTAGCAAAGTTTGGCCATTATTTATTCAGAGCAAAGATAAGTTTTAATTGTAAAATTATCTGTAATTAAATGTAATGGTTAAAATAGTTGCATTTCTGACCAACCTAAAATATTATTTGAAAGGATTTCATTTTATTCCCTTGGAAAATTTTTAGTTTTACACATCTTTACTATTTTAAAAAATCACTTTTGATCTGACCGTGCTTTTTAATAAACTTTTAGGTATCTGTGAGATAGGTTAGTCTTTAAACTGAGAACTCAAAATGAAAATTAGGATATCTATATTTTATTTTCATTTCTGGCACTAGCTAGTTATGACTTCAGGCAAGTCACTTACCACTTCCGGATCTTGGTTTCCTCCTTTGTAATTAGAGAAGTGTCTTCCAGCTCTGTGATCCTAAGAGTAATCGTGTGCCTCTCAGCATGTCTTGCATGCATGGCTGTGCAAGAAGCCCCTCTAGCATGTTCTATTAACATCAGATGTATGTAGAGCTTGAAAGTCAGAAGATGCTTTGTGGTCATTGGGCATGTCATCCCTCAACCATAATATGGCCAATTACATAACAATGGAACAGGTCAGAAATATAAGCAACTGAACATAAGTCTTTACTAAAGCATGTCTTTGGTTTGCACCCATGTTGTGTGGAGAAAGACTATGGAGACATCTAAAAAATGTCTACTGAGTCATTGGAAGATGTTACCTTCCCTTCCCACCCTCCGCCTCTCACCAAAGCCTTCTTCAGAATTAGAGTTTCTTTCTGTGTTATTCTTGTTATGGAAAAGTATAAAAATAAATTGCTATTTTAAACTTTATCGAGGACTCACACCTTTGAGTGAAGGGGATGTCCTATCTTTCTCTGAGAACATGTGTTGAGATGGGGAGGAAGATGAAGGCATTAGGGAAGGGACATGATCACCATCAACTGGAAGAATGAGAAATGAATGGTGAGAACAGAAGATGCAGAAAAACACACTTCACACATCATCATTCAGGAAACAGAAAGGCCTGCCTGCCCACATGGTGCAACAAACAGTAGCTATGGTCTGGTCAGGAGGACCTATACTTGTAAACAGGATTCCCTGCGTTTGCAACTCCTGGAGGCATATTCATTTCAGGTCTAGACTGCATACCAAAAAACTAAAACCAATAAAAGTGTATTCCAACAAGTCAGCATTCCCCACAAGCTCTGTGACTGTGTGAATGTGTATATGCATGCTGATGGCATGGGACAAGGAGGGGGAAACAGAACACGAACTGCTAAAACAGTCTCATTTCAAAGTGAACTTGTTACTGAGTGAAAAGGCAAAGGATAGAAGGATCGAATCTTCCTCTTAATAAACATACAACATAATACCTGAATAGATAGTTGTGGATGCTGTGAATTCTCCCTTTGATATGATCTATTTCCTTGGGTATCTTGGGTTGGAGATGGTCCAAAGAAATACCGGTAGTAACCTCAGAAGCAAAATAGGAATCCAAAAGATTCTGGTTTGATGTTTTACTTATAGTAGAATCTTTTGAGAAGGGAAACCACTGGGATGGATTCACGTCTTAGTAAGTTGATTAAAGTGCTGCACTTGTCTTTCAGGGGAATATTCGCGTAGGAATTAGTGCTGGTGCTCTGGCCAAATGCTTCTCCACAGCGGTTCTATCATCATGAAACCCAGTCTGAGCAATGATGACTTCAGGGTAACCATATCATATTCAACAAAGAAAGACCCAGGATGCCCACTCTAACTTGAATTTAAGATAAAGTACAAACATTTTTTTTTTTAATTTTATTTATTTGACAGAGAGAGAGACAGCAAAAGAGGGAACACAAGCAGGTGGAGTGGGAGAGGGAGAAGCAGCCTTCCTGCCAAGAGGGAGCCCGATGCAGGGCTCGATCCCAGGACCCTGGGATCATGACCTGAGCCAAAGGCAGACTCTTAACGACTGAGCCAACCAGGTGCCTCCAAGAACAAACATATTTTTAGTGTAAGTATGTGTCATGCAATATTTGGGCCATACTTCCACTTGGTTTATCTAAAATTCACATTTAGCTAAGTGTCTTGAATTTCATCTGCATTTCAACAGAAATATTTTTGGCTACTCTTGACGGCTTGAACTGCAATACGAAGAGAAACTTTGTTCCTATGACACTTTTTCACATCATCTTGTTATCAAAAAGAACAGGAGACCAACGCATTCCTGTAGGTTTGTAGTGAAAGTACTGAGTGTGTGACCATGTGTGGACATGGCCTCTGACCCAATTTTATCATTTTCAATAACTACTTCTAAACAAAGGGGTGGTGCTTGCAAATTGCAGGAAAGTTGCATAATCCCCATAACATCAGGACTGAATCCAGATTAAATAAGTGGAAATGAATGATTCAGCAGTGCTGTTAATCACTGTGCAAGTCTAATTGTGTAATACCTTCTCTGTATTTTTCACTCCTGCCCGTCTTGTGGAGACACAATGCATTCTTTTCCCTGTGTGACATGCTCTCCACTGCAAGCCTGCTTCAGACCCAGTCACAGCACCGGCTGCTCTCAGAGGCCCTGAGAACGCCACCTGGAATCCTGAGAGCCGCCACATGCTAGTCACCTAAATTTCAGTTGACCCTTGAACAACTTGGGTTTGAACTGCACAGGTCCACTTACGCACAGTACAGTTCTGTAAATGTATTTTTTACAGTTTTTTACAGTACAGTTCTGTAAATGTATTTTCCTTATGATCTTCTTCATAACACCTTTTCTTTTACATACTGTATAAAGTATATATACATATAACATACAGAATATGTGTCACCCAACCGTTTATGTGATTGGTAAGGCTTCTGGTCAACAATAGGCTTTCAGTAATTAAGTTCTGGGGGAGTCAAAAGTTATATGTGGATTTTCAACTGTGTAGGGGTTGATGGCCCTACCCCACCCCCCGCATTGTCCAAGAGTCAACTGTACTTCACTCTGAGTTTGCACCATCAGTAGAGCCTTTTAATGGATTCAACTGACTCATTCAAAGGTTGTAGAAAGGTCTAGTTAAATAAGGAATGTCCTTTCACACATGTCCCCTGGGATCCTCTCTCTTCAGACCTCCACTCTTTTATCTGTCCCCTGCCTCTTCAGTCTCTCTCTCTTCTGTCTCTTCCTCTCCCATTGGTATCCATTCTCAAGTTTCTCCTCTATTAGAAAAATGGAAGTAAAAATCTTGACCTTGGCTCCTGTCGTTTCCAGTGGTCTCTCTCTTTTCCTTCCATTAAAAGGAATCTTTGTCCTCATCAAACATTTGTAATGGAAGGAAAAGAGGAAGGAGCCCTGCTACAAACATTGGCTTCTATCCCTACTTCTCTCCCAGAATTTCCTGATGATCACCTCATTGTTCAATCCAGTAGATGTTTTTTTCATTCCTTATTTAACTAACCCTTTCTGCAACCTTTGACACTCATTTTTGGGGGGTTCATGACACTGCTTTCTCCTTACTTTTGTTGGCTTATCTTCCACCAAGTTTGTCTTAAATGTGTATATTTCCAAGTGTTTCCTTCTGAACCCCCATCTCATAGTAATGGGCACCTTATCCTTAGTGATTTCAATTTTTCCCATTGTATCAACCACCATGTATGTTTGAGGGTGGAAACTATGAACTCGGGCTGGGTAGAAAACCTAGCTCTGCTCCTCATAAGCAGTGTTGTGTAAGGAAAATCACCAAATCTTCTAATCAGAACCCAAAGATATTGTCAGTACCCTGTAGCCACAGACTCCTGAGAACAACACTACAATTTGTTGTAGCAAACACACAGACTATGAGGAAGAACAGGGTGCCTGAGTAAGAGGATGCTAGGAAGAACCTACTATAGGATCTGGGTATTGGTTGGGTCATTGAGGGAGGACATATTGTCTAGATTGGGTGTTGTGGACAATAAACAAATAAACAAATAAGTGCAAATGTTTGTCATTCAGTTTAACTTGAACAGCATCACATGGTCTATGTTTTTTGGAAGTGTTGTGCAGTTGAAAACGGGAAGTGGTTGGAGTGGTAGTAAAGAACATAATTCTCATATACTTGCTCTGGAGAAAATCAGACAGAGAGATGGGCAAGCTGCCAAAATTGTTGGTCTTTCAGATAAAGTGCAGATGCTTCTCTTAAGTTTACCTGAATTCATCTGAACAATCCAAGTCTAGAAATCAGTTCGCAAATCTACCACAGTCATTTCTCCATCGAGAGTTCCAGTATCTCCCTGTGGAGTCTTTCTCACAGCATCTTACTCCCTTTGCATCCTTGTTTTCCCATAAAATGAAAAATCACAACAGTGCCGTTAAGACATACTCAATGGAAACAAACTTCAGAAAGGGTTCGCAATGTTAACTAGAATGTAATTTAGAATTTCCCCAATACCTGATCTATGCTCTACTCAGATAAGTTAGTTTCAGATTAGGTGAAGATGTCTCTGCCTTAAATTTTTGGATCAATCTCAGTAAGAAATTTAAGCAAGGAATCAGGTATCTAATTTGAATGCCATTATAAATACATATTTTGTAATTAAAGAATTAATACTCTGTAGAATTTAAATGTTAGCTTCTTCATGATTATTGAATCCAAAACCCTCTTATCACAATTGAGAATATAGGATTTTTTTTATAGGATTTTAATAAAAAGAGTCTGTTCTTATGCACCTGGGTGGCTCAGTCGGTTGAGCATCTGCTTTTGGCTCAGGTTAGGATCCCAGGGTTCTGGGATCGAGCCCCACCTCAGGCTCCCTACTAGCCTCCCTCACCCTCTCCCCACTGCTCGTACTCTCTCTCACTATCTGTCTCTCAAATAAATAAATAAAATCTTTTTTTAAAAAATCCTGTTTATGACGATTTATTTAATTATAACATTTTGCATTTTTGTAGTATTTATTTGGTCTAAATTTGTAAATGGTCAGTCCAATCTAGTAAAGAGGACTTCAGTGACAGTCTTGATCATTTGCTTATCAAACATCCAGTTATAATAGAAATAATATTTATTGTTTGCTTACTAGGTGCTAAGTACTATGTTAAGCATTTCACATAAATTATCACATTTAATCCCAACAGTAACTCCATGATATAGGTAATATTATTTTTTAGGTTTTATATAGATGAGGAAACTGGATTTAGCAAGTTTAAGGAACTTGCCCAAGGTCACACGTAGCTTGTAAAATTTGCACTTGCTTCAATTATTCCAGGGCCTGAGCTTTCGAAGGGAAAATTCTATCACTGAGAACCTGCAGGTCCTGAGGCTGCATCAACATGAATATTTTTAAGTAGCCCTGAATTACTTCCTCAGGTACTTTTCTCACAATCTCAATTCAGTTCAACACATATGCTGGGCCATCTGTTGCCCCTAAGACCCTGTACCAAGTGATTGTGAGCAGGCATCACCTAGAGAAGTGAAACTGGGTGGTCATTCTCAAGTTCTCAGCTCAGGGCTCGAAGCTAAGGCAGAAAGAGGGCTGTGCTGTGTTCTCCTTCTGAGAGTCAGGTATCTCAGTAACAAGGGGAAATAGTCCAAGCCAGCAATGCACTTTATACTCCATGAGCAGGTAACCCAACCGGCCAAATGCTGTTTGACAGTATTACTTACAGAAGAAAGATCAGAATGAATTTGTGGCTGGAGCTAAATGCAATGGTAAAATATTTCAAGGAGTTCTCTGACTACTTCACAAAATAATCATCACGTTTAGTTATTTTTTGGAAGAGTCCATCAGTATGTTTTTTTTCTTTGGGCACGAAGAAAACTGGAACTGAATTTCATTCCCTGTTGAAATATGGATCAAGTCTTTGTGCTCCTGGACAACCGCTTTTTTTTCTTTCTGTTTTTTTTCAAAATGGTTTCCAAACTCCATTTTCCACGTACTAAAATCTGTCCTGTTGTTTTCCATATACTTCATGTTGAACAATATGACAAAGCCCTTTTTTAGTCCCACATAATTTCTAAATAAACAGCCAACTGTGGATGTCATCAACAGACCATATTTATTTCCCTCTGTTTGTCCTTCGTTTTTTAAAAATTGTGAAAATCAGAATAATAGTATGTTCAGTTACAGAGAAACTTCTAGATTAGATCCAGATAGAGTATCCATTATCCCCAATTAAAGAATTTAATTTCTGAGTACAAGGGGTGAATGGAAAAAAATCACTATTTACTCAATGTTGACAGTAACAATGAGTACCATTTATCATCTACCTACCCTCTACCAGAAATAAAGATACTTTGCTTTATCTCACAATTCCTTACAACATTATAAAAGTAAATATTACTCCCATTTTACAGATGAGAAACTAAAGCCCAGAGATGCTACACAAAGTGAATGACAAAGGTTATTCACTAGTAAAAAGTCAGATTACATCCCAATATTACTTTAACAAACTTTTTTTTTTAATAGAGAGAGAGAGCTTGAAATCTGGGGAAGGGGAAGAGGGAGGGGGAGAGAGAGAATCTCAAGCAAGACTCTGCACTGAGCTCAGAGCTGGACACGGGGCTCAATCTCAGGACCCTGAGGGCATGACCTGAGCCGAAATCAAGAGTCAGATGCTTAACTGACTGAGCCACCCAAGCGCCCCACTTTAACAAACATAATTGATACTTTAAATTGCAGACGTCCCCATTGTTTCTAAGCCCTACTAAAAAATAAGCACCATAAAATTGGCCACAGAGAGCACTAGTCATAGAATGTAAACTAAATCATTAATTTAACCATACAGATCTTTTAGTTTTGCTAAATAGCTATTGCTCTAAAAAGAACCACAGATGCCCCCAGGGTGGGGGGAGGAGGGAGAGTTCTTGCCACTTTTCATTTCTGCTACTGCTGGGTTGCCAGGCAGAAGTGTCTCTTAAAACTCTGACTTTGGGATAAGATATCCCCCCTCAACTCTTATGCTCTATTTCTCCACAGTAAGACATTGCAAATGGCAGGTACAAAATCCAGCTTCAATGGGAGCCATTTGGAGTCACTGGCAGGCAAGTTACAGGGACATATGAGGATATCATAGGAAACAGAATCCATATCAGTCATTTCTGAAATAAAATTAGATGTGTACTTGAGGCAATATGTCATCCCCACCCCCCAAGTTTAACTCTTTTCAACCTCGATCTCCTTTTGTTGACTGGCTTCTTAAGTCCCCCTCTAAATCAAGCCCAGAGTCCCCCTCTCAAACTCTCTTGGGCGATGAAGAAGAAAGATTTTTCCTGCCTAGTTTCCTTAGGACGTTCCTCAAGTGAAGAATGGAAGTCTCACATTTTCCAGTCCCCTGACACCTAAGGAATCATGCTCCCTGGAGATCTCCTCAGAAATGTTTGTTAGTTCTATTCACTAGCAGTTACTAGTACTCTGCCTGCTCCTGGACTTAGTTAATTCAGTTTTTAAAACCCTTTTCTGGGGCACCTGGGTGGCTCAGTCGGTAAAGTGTCTGCTTTCTGCTCAGGTCATGATCCTGGAGTCCAGGGATGGAGCCCCACATTGGGCTCCCTGCTCAGAGGGGAGCCTGCTTCTCCCTCTCCCTCTGCCACTCCCCCGCCCCATGCTCCTTCTCTCTCACTCACTGTCTCTGTCTCTCAAGAAAATAAATAAAATAAAATAAAATAAAATAAAATAAAATAAAATAAAACTCAAACCCTTTGCTGATTCATTTTCATTTCTTTTTTAGTGCCTCACATTTCTGCCCCAGGTGCTAAATTAAATCTGTCTTAAACCTGAATTAAATGTCTTATTCTACCTACCATACCTTCCGACAAGCCATGCTATGCCCACAACCAATTGACATTTAAAACACAGAGTGTACACGCACACACACATACACACACACACACACACACACACACACCCCCTATCCATTGAATATCCAGGAGACAAGAGCTACAGCTGTTAACTATAAAGTGAAATTCATGGTACACACGAATTTATTTATTTGTGTTATTTTAGAGCATTTTCTGACAGAATACGAGAATTCTTTAATACATTATAATGCTTCAAGAATAAATATTCATTTCTGGGAAAATGCCTTTCTTGAGTTATTTATTTGAGAATAATAATAATAGATCATTGGAAACCTGTAAACCTGGAAAATGACTCAGAATAGCAGCAGGAACCTGCCTAAATTGTCCTATTTCTCTCCTTTCAAACCTCTGCATGTGTCTCCACTTAATCCCAGTAAGTCAATTTTTTATTTCAAATGAAATGCCCTCTAATGATAATGTATGACCAAATAATTAAAATAAAGCTAGTCTTTCCTTCCTTCCTTCCCTTCTTCTTTCCCTCTTTTCTTTCTTTTTTCCTTCTTCATTTCTATTATTGAAAATTCATAGTAGAAAGATGCTTTAAAATTTACCAGAAGAATTGAATTGGTCATTCTAATCATCCACTTAGTACCTGTGAATTTGTAAAAAAATGATCATAGGCATTAACTGTACTCATTTGTGTAGCAATAAAAAAAGTAATTCTAGGATAATTCAAAACTGTATCTATCAATTCCACTTAAAATAAATAGAGAATTTTCCTTCTTCAAGTTGCCTTCTTGGTAAGTCAATGCAAGCTGCCACATAATCAACTGAACTATTGTAATGATAGTCAAAATTAAGAAATTTGCTATCGCTCATTTCTTTTTTTCTAAAATGCTGTAGTCTCTGAAGAATGAAGATAAGCAATTCATCTTTACCACTGAGATTGTCAGAATATGTATTCTTGGAACATAAAGTCACACTTTTCATGCTATAATAAAACACACATACTTTGATGTTGCTCCTAAGCCAAAATGATGCTGCCCACAGATAGTAAAATTCTCTGGGGATTCATCTGTGAGAAACTGAGGTCAACCTTTGACCCCGGTGTTGCATCCAAATAACAACAACCAAAATGTAACTTACTACACATTGTCAAGTGTGGTGATACAACATCAGCAGCACATGTAGAAATGTCAAATAGGTATGTGGGAAATGAAATACAGGTATATCAGTTTGTAGAAACAGCAAATTATCTCTAATTCCCCTTATTTAAAGCAGATTGCTTTGAAACTGTAATTGACTTTGCGATTTTGCACATTTGAACTTTATCGCCCTGCTTACCATTTAAGTAAAAATATCTATAACTTTTTACACTAGCAACTAGCTTCTCACATGAACAAATATCCCTCCTTTGACCAATCGAATATAAACATAAATATTTGACATGATTTGACTGAAATCACGCTACGTGGAAAGTCCTTGAAACACCCACAAATGTGTAGAAAATAAAAATAGTATGGATTTGGAGAGATTACAATTTAAATATTTTCCAATAGGATGCAAACCAAACTTTTCACTTTTGCGAGAGCATTGGGAGGCTATTTTTCACCTCGTTGGCTTCCTCAATAGTGTGAGCTTCTTGTAAGTCACCTGTGAAACAGTAAAAGGGAGATTGTAATCTCTGTGTCCACTCCCGAGCGTGTTTACAATCATACTCACATGTCCTCAAAAGGGGGACTTGTTTTTTTAATCTCACTACTTGCACAGGTATTTACTTTAAAAAAACACTGTAAAAACCTAAGACATAATAGTAAAACACAAAAATTAAACAGCAAAACAAAAACATCAGCACAATCAAGAAACAAAAATACCCCAAAACCTTATCTTTTATTTTTAAAAGTTATTCTTGAAAAGTTTTAGAATTTGAAAGCCACTGAAACAGGGGCACTGGTCAGATCCAATATATTAATTTCCAAAAAGGTGTTTAATGGGCCTCTCAAGAAACATTTCTTAAATCCTAAACATAACCATAATAGGGATGACTCTCATTAATAGATCATGACTAATGTTTTAAGCCATGCAAACTATTTCTAGTGTTCACCACGACTCTGTGAGGTGATAGGATTTATCTCCCTTTTCTAGACAAAGGAGCCAAGACCCACTAAATTTAAATGTCTTGCTCAAAATCATACCACTAGTAAAGGGCAGAGCATTGGTCTGAAGCCTGCTCGGCGTAGCTCCAAAGCTCTTTACACGTTCCATGTTGTTTCCGGTTGCCCTCAGGCAAAGCATTCCTGGTCATCACAGATTAATAATGATTATCTGCAAGTGAGCAAGCTAGAAAAAGGGAAAACTGAAATTTCTGGCTTGTATGCTTGGTTGCCACCATTTTAATTTCTTTCATTTCCCTACTCCAAAGACCATATTATTTCCTAACAAAACGGGGAAAACTGTAATCTATTTTGTGAGTTCACCCACTGTTTGGTTAATAAAATGCCTAACTTGAATTGATGAATTTATCCCTTTAGGCATGTCAAAACTCTATATTTGAAAAGTATAAAATGTACAAAGGGGCCATTTTTGTCATCTTTTAAAATAATCAAAACTTGCCTCACTACTTAGAATTTAAACTTAATTTTCGATCATTGGTTGATAGAGTCTTTATGTCAATTAGATACAGATACCTAACCTCTGACTCTGTTGGAACCTATTTGACATCACAAGTTCCACGTCTCTCAAAGGAATACTCAACACCCTCACCCAAACCATAAGGGAAGTTTTTAATTTTGATTATTAAATTCCTTTGGTTACAAGAGATGAGACACACCGCTAAAGAAAACGAGAATAAAAGTATGTTCTTTCCAAGAAAGGACAATGAACATATTTCCACAAATACCCAAAGAGTGGGTCAGACACTAAATTCCTGCCTTGGCTACCATCTTGGTGATCCTCCAAAACTTGCAGGGTAGGCATAGATTCTTGCTAAATGTAGCTCCTGGTCAATAAAGTTTAAAGACTTGCTCCAGATCTTCCCACTCTCCAACACACTCAAATACCCATCCATGTATTACATTTTGTCTTAAGAATCATGAAGACATAAACTATAAGGACATAATATGGGGAAATTTTGATCTAGGTTCTCTATTTTTGGCAGAACCAATACATAATTATTGGGTGGATGCCCTATGAAAAAGTTGAAGCTCATGTTTTGGTGGTAGAATGGAAGTGATTATCACAGCACCTGGTAACAGTAAGAAAGAAAATGAAGACACATAGTTATTTCTTTCCCTGTTGTCTTCTTTGGTGAGGAACACTGTCGCCTATCCTACAGTTTAAAGAACAACACTAAACAGTGACACTCCAGCCAAATTCAAGTTATCTGTGTGTTTTAATTGGCTAACCTAATGTCATATAAAATTTTGAATTCGCTGCCAATATTTCTCAAGAAAGAATATCTAACAGAAAAATCCATATTCTAATTCTTTTGAAAAATCAAACATCTGTATGTTGTCAACCAGAAATTCTTTCTGGATCAAAGTGAGAGATTCATTCATTTATTTATTTTTTAAAGATTTTATTTATTTGACAGAGAGAGACACAGCGAGAGAGGGAACACAAGCAGGGGAGTGGGAGAGGGAGAAGCAGGCTTCCTGCTGAGCAAGGATCCCGATGCGGGGCTTGATCCCAGGACACTGGGATCATGACCTGAGCTGAAGGCAGCTGCTTAACGACTGAGCCACCCAGGTGCCCCAAGAAATTAATTCATTTATACAAATGTTGAAATGTACCTAGCATTCTTAGAAGAGATGAGTAAAATACTTAAGGAAGACCAAAGATGAGATCATTTTCTAATTTCTTTTTTTGTGCTTTTTTTATTTCTTTCTAATTTGAGATTGGGGGAAAGACGGGTAAGGGAAGTTGAAAGCAAGGCAGGAGAAGAGGTACCAGCAAGTTTAGCTTGATTGCTCTCTTCTTCATAAGAACGTCTTTTGAAGCAATTATACACATTACATTTTATTTGTATTTATTTACTTATTAAGATTTTATTTATTTATTTGACAGAGAGAGAGAGCACAAGCACGGGGAGTGGGAAAGGGAGAAGATGTGAGGCTTGATCTCAGAACTCTGAGATCATGACCTGAGCAAGAGTCAGATGCTTAACCGACTGAGCCACCCACGCACCCCCATTACATTTGATACGTATGCCTAGTGATATTCCAATATATCCATTACATAGAAAGTTCCTTACCTTCTACAGAGTCTCACATGGTGAGAATGCAAGCTTACTTCCCAATTAGAAAATAATCTTTCAGTGCATCTGTGTATATATGTGCATATATGTATTGCCATATAAATGTTCAAAACTAACAACAAGAAAATTAATGCAGAAAGGGATAAAGAAGTGTTTTGGGTTGTATGGAAGATTGTGCGTGTACCTGTGTTAAACTGCTTTCACTGCATAACGGTGCTTTAACTTTTAGGAAACAGGTGCCTTTGGTTAAATGTCCTGTAATAAATCATCTCTATGAAATCAAAGTAGGACTGCAGTTAAAGCAAAATTTTCCAGTTTGTTAGATGATGGTAATTGTACCCATGTCAAAATCCTGTGATGCTCTGGAGAAAGAGACTAAGTGTTAAGGTAGATAAAAATCAATATAAATTGATTACTTATGTTTAAGTGAGAATAATTGTCAAAAACTAAGTTATTAAAAACAGCTGTATGGACAGGAAAATCTATCTACAGGTATTTGTCCCAGGGTCCCAAGTTCAAGTTCCCCTGGCCTTTAATTGAGTGGTTGTTTACCTGTGGTTCATGGACCCCTAGACATTCACAGGAGAGCTTTAGGAGGTCAGACCATGAAGCCCAAAGATTGAAAACAAAACATGGTATGTATTCCGTTTTGATTTTTTTTGTTTTTAGGAAGAGGACCTGTAATTTTAATCCATTGCACAAACCTTATTATAATTCACTCATAAACATTGAGAGGAATATAACAACTATAATTTGGCTCATTTATTTAATAAGGTTAACCAACGAGTCAGTTATAACTTGGATCATTATTCACTTATGTCAAAGGGCCAAATGACAGCCAACATTTAATCGGGCTGCTACAAGAGTGACGAGTTTCCACCTGCAGCTCGGCATCCACTGCTCAGCTGCCTACATGTTCATAGCTGCGATATCAAATGACCTCGCATTTCATAACTGTGAAAATAGACCTGGGGTTTTCTGAAAAAGCAGAAAATCTGCTTTTTCTCCCAAGCTTGAGGGGCATCAGAACGGAAGGGGTATCCGTGGAGGGAAGACTGTTGATGAGAAAGAGCAGGAGACAGGTCTTGTGGGGATATTTTACATGTTATAAAACTCTCGGTGAGAGTTGATTTATAGAAAAAAATCTCTGCAATAAAAAGTGCATTTTATACAGAACAATCTTTCCTTAACAAATTCATAGTCTTAAAAAATTCAATGAATTGTATATGCTACTTCAGGGAAGAAAACTTTAATGATTCAGAGAAAACAATACCCTTTCCCTTTACCGTCTAAAAAGTACATTTTGTAGATTCTCTACTATCTACTCTTAGATTGATTGCATATCCTGTGGTTTTCTTTTTCTTCTTAAGGCAAGGAATAGAAAGAGGGGGGGGAAACATTTACAATGAGGCTTTTCCTTCGAATTGTCAGCTGATAAATATAATTTCTCTGTATTTTTGCTTCACTGATCGGAAAGGCTGGTCGTTAATGGCCTTTTATTACAAACTTCCTTTAGTACGCAGCCCAGCAATTAGGCATGGGCACGCTCTGTGACCCCTCACTGCCTTGCCACCAGCTTTGATCACAACTTTGCTCAGCGACACACATCTAATAACCAGGAGTGGCATGAACTGAACCATCAACACCTCGATTTATTCCTCAATCCACATCCTTGGCCAAATAGGGGTGTAATTAGCTATTATGCCAACTGCCAATATGACCCGATCTTGTGTTCAGGTTAGGGCAAAAAAAAAAAAAAAAAAAGAACAGAACAAAAAAACAAAAAAGCCATGCCTCAATACAAACAAAATCATGAAGACAGCATAGCAGGAATTTCAGCCTCTGTGAGGAGCTGGTACAGCAGCTTGGAGGCAAAGTAACGTTGCAATCAGTTTTGTTGCTTTGCGTTGCCTTCTGTGAAGTGTTTTTTTTTTTTTTTTTTAAATGTTTTATTTATTTATTCATGGGAGTCAGAGAGAGAGAGAGAGAGAGGCAGAGGCAGAGGGAGAAGCAGGCTCCCCGCCTAGCAGGGAGCCCGATGCGGAACTCGATCCCGGGACTCCAGGATCATGACCTGAGCTGAAGGCAGTCACTCAACCAACTGAGCCACCCAGGCGCCCCTTCTGTGAAGTGTTTTAAATCCAGTAGAGTAGAACTTAAAAGAGAAAGGACACTTGGGAAGGAATGTGATCAATGACAAGGCAGATTCTTCTCCAGTAACAGTCCAAGCTATAGAATCCAAAATTATGAACGTTCAGCCGGGCATAGCTCTTAACATAGAAAAGAATTGAGAAATGATCACCAAACTTTTTTGGGTTTTTTTTTTCATCTTCACTCACGAAATGGCTTTGACTTAACAGTGCCTGCCCCAAAAATGCAACCCCAAGGGCAACATAAAACAAACCAACTAAAATTCCCGTAACCAAAAGTTCTACATCAGTGGTCTCAGACTGTAATGTTTCCTGAATCACCTGGGGATCTTGTTAAAAATGCAGATTCTAATTTGGTGGGTCTAAGGTGGGACCAGGGTTTGAGCATTTCTAACAGCGCTCCCCGCCCCCACCCCTGCCCTGAGGTGAAGCCAATGCCACTGGTCCTTGAACCCCACTTTGAGTAGCAAAGTGCTAGGTAAATCAGAGAGTAACCATTTTTAGCCAGATTAATCCTCAGCATGGTCTGTTTGTCACTTCATTTTGCATTTAAAGATATTCTGGACTGTCCTGCTGCCTCCTCCACACAGGATTCGAAGTATCACACGGCATTTAGAATGAGCTCTGAAGAAGATCATGAAATACTCTTCCTTAGAGACACTAAAACTTCATGACATAATTCATAAAGATTTGTTTTCTTATTATTGTGGTAAATGTGGAATATATAAAAACATTGTAATCAGGAAAACAACAATCACCCATAATCTCGTTTTTCAAAGATGGGCTCCTAACATATTGATATATATTTCTCATTAGAATCAAAGGTACTTATGGGGCTCCTGGGTGGCTCAGTGAGTTGAGCGACTGACGCTTGATTTCAGCTCATGTCTTTATCTCAGGGTTGTGAGATCGAGCCTTGTGGAGGGCTCTGCACTCAGCACAGAGTCTGCTTGTCCCTCTCCCTCTCCTTCTGCCCCTACTGCGTCCTCTCTCTCTCTCAAATAAATAAATACAATCTTTAAAAAAAAAAAAAGAATCAAAGGTACTTACACATTTTGGACCGAATTCTTTTCACTTAACATGTTATTAAGTACTGTTGCTGTTTCATTCAGTTTTCTTCTGAAAAATGCGATTTAGTATTCTGGTACTTTGGTTGTACTATAATTTATGGAATGGTTTCCTTTCATACAATTGTTATGTTGCTTCCAAAATTTCCTTATTTAAAATAACACAGAAATAGGGTGATAAAATTTTTCAAATACCTATCACAGGGCGCCTGGGTGGCTCAGTTGGTTAAGTGTCTGCCTTCGGCTCAGGGCATGATCCCAGGGTCCTGGGATCAAGCCCCACGTTGGGGTCTCTCCTCAGTGGGGAATCTGCTTCTCTCTCTCTCTCTCTGTCCTCCTGCCCCTCTACCCCACTCCTGCTCTCTCTCACTTACTCTCTCTCAAATTAATAAATAAAATATTAAAAAAAAAATACCTGTCACTGTTATAACTTCTTTTCTACAGGTCTTTTATTTTTTTTAAGATTTTATTTGAGAGAGAGAGACAGACAGAGATAGTGAGAGAGTACATGAGTGGGGAGGAGAGGGAGAAGCAGGCTCCCCGCTAAGCAGAGAGCCCCATACGGGGCTCAATCCCAGGACCCTGAGATCATGACCTGAGCTGAAGGCAGATGCTTAACCGACTGAGCCACTCAGGTGCCCCTACAGGTCTTTTGATGGGGAAAGTTGGTCTTCACCCACAAGGAACTCCTCTCACGCACTTTGTTGTCCACTCTCTGAGAATGTTTTCTGGAAGCCAAACCCACTGCTTTACTCTTCTGGTAGTTGAGTCGAAGAAAACTCATAACCGTTTCCCACCTACAGTAACCTAGGTACATCTTAACTGAAAACCACTAATAGCACTTCCGTTTCTTCTCCTTGTTATCAATTACATTCCTTTCCTTTTGGAGGATATCTTTTTAGCTGTTATTTTTCTCTAATTTACGTTTCAAAAACACCCCATTCTCAATTTAAACACATGGTACTGCATTATTGAACCCTTTTTTTAGAATGAAATCAGGATAATGAAAGTGTAAATTTTATCACTTACCCTTCCTGTGGCTCAGAGGACTGTCACGTAATTGAGTTTATCATCTCTCCCATCTACTCCTCCCCAAACACACGTAGCCTTGCCTTCTCACCTCCTCCAACCTAGGGGAAGGGTATAATAGTTTTGCCATAGATACAAACTAAATGGCCTGATTATTTTAATAGGAACTACAATAGACTCTTGAACAACTTGGGGACTAGGAGTGCCCACCCCTGTGCAGTTGAATATCCACATGTAACTTCTGACTCCCCCAAAACTTAACTATTCATAGCCTACTATTGATTGGAAGCCTTACTGATCATGTACACAGTAGGTGAACACATATTTTGTGTGTTATGTGTATTATAAACTGTATTCTTACACTAAAGTAAGTTAGAGAAAAGGTCATTAAGAAAATTATAAGGAAGAGAACATACATTTACAATACTGTACTGTATTTATTTTAAAAATCCTAGTATACATGGACCTGGACAGTTCAAACCCATGTTGTTCAAGGATCAGCTGTACATCAAAATAGTTGACATTAGACAGGATTCTGTTGGCCTCAAATCATTAAAATACGATTCAAACTAGCTTTAAAAGGAGTAGTGGTGGGATTTACTGACTCCCATAACTGGGATAATAATGTGTATATATCCCTGTGAGTAACATGATTTTCATTTAGATCAAATAACTATTTTTCTAAATTAATTTTGCTTATTTTGAATTCCACCTTTTCTTGTACGCATCCAAACGTGATAGCCGCTAATATTTTGGCTCTGTTTGCAAAAAACTAAAAAGACATCTGAAAAAGTTAAACGACAAAAGTTTTCTGTCAATGTCATCATGTGTTTTAAATAAAAGTTATTTCCAAAAGTATTTTAAGTTTTCCTCCCACTTATAGAGGGAAGTTTATTTAATTTATGGAACAAAATCAGATATTATTATAAGTGATATCCTAAGTTCAGTTGAAAATTTCAACACTGAAGATCAAGTTTTTGTTTTTAAGGTGATTATAATACAAATACAGATTTGGGTGGAGTGTAGAATCATGGTAACATAATGCCCTCACTAATAAGAAATCTATAGACCAATGACATCTACGAAATGAAATGTAAGCTATTTTCCTTAAGATGTACAAGTACCTTTATCATATAGCATTTTTTTTCTGATGAAGCCCATGTTGAACACACACACACAATTTAGGATGGGTGTGAACCTTTGATCTTTTTTGTTGCCCCCATCACAGGATTCTCAAAATGTTTAATTCTTTGAAGAACCACTTTACAAATCAACACAAGTGTTCGACAATTACATTGAACTTTTTGTAAATGAGTCATCTAAATTTTGGTTGCATTTTGTTCAAAATCAATTGGAAAATCTTTAAGTAGCAGAGCCACAAACCAATTCACCTTCTGAAGATTTTAGCAAACTACAATTATTGATAACAACTTTTGTAAACAGGTGGGGATGATTAAGTGAGTTGATTTGGGAACTAAATTGTGTGCGCTCCTTACCTTTGAAGTTTTATGATTGTGCTTTGTAATGCTTCAATGTGAAGATTATATCTTCAGGTGATTTTCCTTTTTTTGTACTGAAGAAGTATATATTTTATACCAGGATAGAATGAAATTGAGAAGTCCTAGTATTGTGTAGCATCTAATTTAGTGAAACATTCAAATGTAAATAAGGACAACTTATTTGATGAGTTTTGACTTATAAAAAATGATCCTATTTATGTGTGTGGTGTTTGTGCGTGTGAGAGAGAAGGAGAGAGAGAAAAAGAAAGAGAAAGAAGCAGAAATCTTTATTTCTTCAAAGAACCACAAAATGTTAACCTTGGCTGCCTCCAGGTAGTGGGACAATGGAGTCTGAGAAGTAAGGAACATAAGTTTCATTTTGCATCTTACTATTTGAAAATTTTATCTTGAGCATATATTGCTTTTATAATGATAAAACTTTTTGTGAGTCTAAAGGCATAGATTAATATAATATTTTGAAAAATAGTATTCCACCACTCTTCATGGGTATTAGAGGGAACTTTAGAAATCTTTAAAAATCCAAGTTCATTATTCTAATGGTGACAATTTTGAGAACTGTGCCTGGCCAGAGAAAGAGATGTCTAGACATTGGCCCAGGTTTTAGGTATTGTCAAGGCCACCGTTCTAGTAACAAAGACAAACACATCTTGTTCAGAGGGCTGGGATTTTAGTTGATAATTTATTTTGTTTCCGTGTCAGCCAGACCCAGTCACAAAATCCAAGTTCTTTTCCATTGAAAAAAAGAAATGTATTAATCTTGGAAGTAGGTAATTGACTATTTTAAGGCTGGAGAATTAATAGATGTTACCTTCATATATTTTACCACCAGTGTAATCTCAAAGGAAAGAATGAGCAGAGTAGTTACATTTGTTGAACTTACCTTGGCAGCAAAGAGCACTTTTTCTGGCAGTGATCATGTACTTAGCTGATAAAGGAAAAAATATGTTTGGGAGACCACATGTGAGCATTAGGAGCCATTATTTTCCTTGAAATCTTCTTGGCCCCAAAGAAACTGCTAGTTGCCATCCAAACGGCAACCCAAGCAATGCTTTTCTACAAGACATTTTAGATCTTTTGATAGATACAGATGTAAATAAAGATACTGTGCAATATTTAGGCATTTGGTACTAGGTAAATAGAATATTCAACAGACAAGTGCCTGATTATCTTTTTTTCCTCACACCAGATGGCTTAGCATCAGGACACAACCATAATTTCTTTCAGGATACCAACAGTTTTGAATCTGCAAGTGCATAATTCTAGATAAAGTGTTTGGTCTCAGAAGAAAGTTAAAATTAATCTCATCTATCCATACACTCAATTCGAAGAGAATGTATTGTTTTCCCAGCTTTAAGAGGTATCAGGTCTCTCTGTGACACCATCCCAAACCATTTTAGTCAGAAACAGGTGAAGCAGAGAATGTTATAAAATAGCCATACTGGATGAATTTTATGAGCCATTGACAACCATGACACAATCCAAAACTATTTTACAAAACATTTACATTTCTCAAGAATTAGTTTCATGAGTTCAGGAGGTTTCTACTGGGAAACTTGCTGAGGATCGGTCATGAACTTTGAATAATGTCAAGAGCTTGACCTCCAAATGTGGTTACCAGGTCGACCTTCTGACATGCTCTCATTTGCTTAGTCGCTAGGAAAAGGAACAAATAAAGGTAAAATGTAATGACAACTAAACTCAATGCAATCATCCATGGGAAATAAAACAAGATCATATGCAAAATTATTTTATCCTTTAGCGTGCCTGGACTCAAGCTAAAAGTTCCTTTTTCCCTTTTGAAGTCTAAATCGGGCATTTAGCTAAATACGATCTTTTCTCTATTCTCAAGAACAGGTGTCCCCAAATGAAGTGAAGTACTTTTTCTCATTTTATCACAGTTCTCTAGGACAGGGAATATACATGACCAAGAGAAGAATCAGCTTACAACTTATGTGTCCTCCAAGGGGGAGTTCTTTATACAGCTGCTTTTGCTGAGCCAAGGGAGAGGTACATATGGAAGAGAGGAAAATGGGGTACAGAGCTAATACACCACCAGGAAGGATAGGACTTAGGATGGTGTGGTAAGCAAAATTTTAAGACAGCCTTCAAGATTTCTGCCCCTATAAATCACACACCCTATACACACCCTATAAATCTCCTCCCCTGGAACATGGGCAGGACCTGTGAATATGATGAGAGATAACTCCTGCATTAGAGCATCCAGAGAAACATAACCAAAAGGATAGATTATAGATAGATAAATAATGTAGATATAGATATAGATATAGATGGTTGGAATTGGCTCACAGGGTTATGGAGGAGGCTGAGAAGCCCCACAACCTGCCAGCTACAAGCTGGAAAACAAGGAAAGCCAGGATCGTTCAGTCTAAATCTGAAAGCCTGAGAACCAAGGGTGCCAATGATCTAAGTCCCAGAATCCAAAGGCCTGAGAACCAGGAATTCTGATGTCCAGGGCAGGAGAAGATGGACATCCCAGCTCTAGAAAGAGAGAATTTCACCTTTCCTTGCCTTTTTGTTCTATTTAAGCTCTCTATGGATTGGATGATGCCCACCCATATTGGTGAAGGCAGATATTCTTTAGTTAGTCTACCAGTTCCAATGCTAATCTCTTCCAGAAACACTCTCAAGGTCACATCCAGAAATAATGTTTTACCAGCTATCTGGGCATCACTTGGCCCAGTCAAATTGACACATAAAATTAACCATCATAACTTTCACAATCAGTGTGTTATATGGCAAAGGGAAAGGGCCTTTTTAGGTATAATTAAAGCCCCTAAACTGTTGAGTTTGTGTTAATCAAAGGGGAGATTATCCTGGGTGGGCCTGACCTAATCAGGGGAGCCGTTTAAGAGAGGATCTAAAGGGCAGAGATAGAACGAGTCAGAAAGATATGAAGCAGCAGAGATCTGAAGAAGCAAGCTGCCATATTGTGGAGCGGACCATACAGCTAGGATGATAGGTGAACTCTAATTGCTGAGAGTCTCAATCTTACAGCCACAAGGAATTGAATTTTGCCAGCAGTCACTGGGCATGGAAGAGGACTCCAACCTCCAAATACTCCACAGCTCAGGCTGCTACCTTGATTTTGCCCTTGTGGGACACTGTGGAAAGGATCCAGCTAAGCTGAACCCAGACTCCTAGCCAATGGAAACAGCGAAATAATACATTTCTGTTGTTTCAGGCTGCTGCATTTGTGGTGCTTTGTTATACAATAGAAATACAGCAGTGGAAAACAAATCCGGAGAGAATACAGGACAAGGGGGGTAGGCAAAAAGTTGATCAACCTGGGGTCCGAGTCCTTCCAATCTGCATCCTTCCCTGCCTTTCCCCCTGGAGACATTATATTCTTTATAGAGGAGAAGGGAATATCTACTCTACCCATTTGTATAACACAATAAATTCCGGGAGCTAAGATTTTGAAATATGAACCAATGTATTTCTGGTCTTCCCATTCTAGTCAAGGTATCCTGGACTTTCTGTCTCAGGGAAGGACAGAAGAAGAGTCAATTCTCAGCTCTTAAGTGTCGCACTGGGCATCCAAAAACTTATGGCAGGACCAATAGTTTGAGAGTAAGTATTTTGAATTAAAAAATCCTAAATTTTATTCTATTATAAAAGCTGAAGTTTATGCTGTAAATAATAGATGTGGGAACTGTATTTGATGGTAGAAGAAGAGCCAGTTTTTCTGCCCTCGCCATAATAATTATTCCATGCTCTGAGGAGATAGAGTCAGCAAGGAGCTGTCTGGTGAAGTGCCTGAGAAAGTTCTTTGATCTGTCTCCCCCAGTGAGTCCTCAACCCAAGAGAAGCAAGCAGTAGGCTTCCCAAGAGGTTTGGGAACAGCTGAAATCCATCTGTGCTTCAATTCCTACGAGGGTCTTTGAAGGAAAAGGGTATGGAGGGGAAAATGTCTCACAGAGACTCTCCCCATCTATGTGGTGTGGCTGCAGAACAGAAACAAGCATGGCGTCTGTGAGGCTACAGAACACAGAGAGAGAAGCTCCAGGTTGATGGTGGAGAGCTTCCAAATTTCTCACAAAGAAAGAAAGACGGGACTGGTTGCATTCAAAGGACTTATCTACCCTTTGCACCAGGTGACCACCAATGCCTCTTCCAGGTCTAATTTTTTTTAAGTATAATGAACATACAATGTTATATTTGTTTCTGGTATACACATATTGATTCAACAATCCCATACATTACTCAGTGCTCACCACAATGACTGTTGTCACTGCCACCATATGAGGTTATTTAAATATTATCGACTATATTCCCTTTGCTGTACTTTTCATCTCCATGACATATTAATTTTGTAACTGAAAGTTTGTTCCTCTTAATCCCTTTATCTATTTCACCCATCCCCACATCCACCTTCCCTCTGGCAACTACCAGTTTGTTCTCTGTATTTAGAGTCTGCTTTTTTGATGTTGTTGTTGTTTCTTTGTTCATTTGTTTTGTTTCTTAGATTCCACATATGAGTGAAATCATATGGTATTTGTCTTTCTATGACTGACTTATTTCATTTAATATTATACCCTCTAGCTCCATCCATGTTGTTGCAAATAGCAAGATATAATTCTTTCTGATGGCTGAGTAATATTCCATTGTATATATCTACCACATCTTCTGTATCCATTCATCTATTGATGGACACTTGGGCTGCTTCCCTATCTTGGCTATTTAAATAATTTTGTTATAAACATAAGGGTGCATATCATCATTTCGAATTAGTGTTTCTGTTTTCTGTGGGTAAACACCGAGGAGTGGGATTACTGGATCGTATGGCACTGGCACAAAAACAGATCAATGGGATAGAATAGAGACCCCAGAAATAAACCCATGCTTATATGGTCAATTAATCTACAACAAAGGAGGCAAGAATATACAATGGGGCAGAGACCTCTTCAATAAATGATGCTGGAAATGCCCTCAGCAAGGTCTAGGAATGAAACCAAAAGTTAAAGTTAGGTGACTGGGACAAATACCAGCTCATCTTCTCCAATTATATGGCACATATCACCTGCCACGGCTCTTAGCTATTCGTTTCCTACCTTAAACACCTGGTAGAAATTTGAGACAGTATAGACTTCCTTCTTCACGTGCCCTATATTTAATTTTCCTTTGTATTGTCATCCAGTATATTGTGACACTCCTTAGCTGGCAGTTGGAGCCCTCACTTCTTTCCTTCCATACCCGACTTCTAGGAAATCTACTAATTCCCCATCCCTTTGGCAGTGCAGTGAGCCACATAAAGATAACCTGCAGGCACATGTTACCTTCCCCTTTTGATAGAAATTTCTACAGTGCTCGGTGGTAAAGCGGGATTAGCACTCTGTGGCAGGGCACTAGGCATGCAGATCCACTCAAACTTGTTAAAACAGTGGCCTAAATCCCCAAAGAGACAGTGGCCTTTTGTGAAGCAATTTGCAAGTATCACATTGCACCGTTAAAACTTCCTATGCTCTGTTATTATGTGATTAGTAGAGTCAACAGCACTCAGATTTTTACCTCTCTCACACTCTTCTAGGACAACCCAAATCAGGCTTTGCATGTGGTTCTGGAATGTAACAGTGCCTCAATATCTACCAGTTAGTAATCTCCCTAACATGGAGTGCCATGGTGCTCTGATACAGAACATCACCACGTATATATATATATATATATGCATTCACAAGCACCCTAGAATATGGTTCATGCAATATATATTGATATTATGAATGACAGATATTAACTATATATTACAATAAAGGAATATTATAAAAATGTGCAAAGTTAAATATTTCCCTGGCTCCGTTTTTCTTTTCATGCACGGAATGGAATGCTCTGCTGTTTTGGACTACACTTAGGAGGTGAGTGTTTAACAAGCTAGAGAGATGCTTCTCCTGATTTGTGCAGTGCAGTGGGGATGGAAAGAGGGAGATACCCATGTCGATAGCGCCCTCTTTGCCCTTCAGTAATGTGTTGAGGACATCTTCAGTGTATATATATTATCAAACATTTGTTTCCATATATGCCATAAATACCAAGCACCACCCTCAACTTTCCCAAACCTCTTTAGCTCTTTTTCATACAGCTTTTATGACCCTTAGAAATTCCATCTAGTAGCAGGGATATTTCCTTTGCCTGACTTATAGCAACATGAATGCAATGACATTGAACTTGTAATTTATTGCGTATCACTGTGCAGTGCCTAGCAAGGATATATTTGCTATATATTTCTGGCTCAAGAAATATTTTTGAATGAATGGGTGAGTGAGGGAATGAGTGAATCAATGAACTTAAATGTAAACCAGAACCACCCAGTGAGCTTTACCCTGGCTGTCACTCTTCTTCACGAAATGTGTCTTTGGCCAGCCCCCATACCTGAATGTCCATGTCTAACACTGACAGCAAACACACTATGGATGCTGAAGACAATGTTCCCAGATCACTATTTAGTAGGGTTGGATGCATTCTAGGCCCACCTCTGCCTTACTTTGCTTTTTATACCAATGACCCCTGTCAGCATGGAAGAATTACATTACATCATCAATGTGCTAGTAAAACAAATTTCAGGGCACCTGGCTGACTCAGTTCGTTAAGCATCTGCCTTTGGCTCAGATCAGGGTCCTGAGATTGAGCCCCACATCGGGCTCCCTGCTCAGCACAGAGTCTGATTCTCCATCTATTCCTCCCCCTGCTCCTGCTGTCGCTCTCTCTCAAATAAATAAAATCTTAAAAACAAAAACAAAAACCTACAAGATGTGTGCTTAAAATCTTAGTGGAAATGAGTAGGTACCATCAAACTTAAGTCAAAAGCAGAAATTGGGTAGCAATGTCTGACAGGGAGCAACAGACCTGAACTTACTACGGATGCCTCCCCCAGCCAACTCTTGCAAAGCTGTTCATTTCTGATGTATACTATCAATGCAAATCCAAGTGCCATTCAATCCCCTTCAAATTCGGGGCTGCCTCTTCTTGGTGTTTCTCTTCAATATTTGGCTTAGGCTCCTATGTCTACAGAGAAGGGCAAGATCAGATGATGGTTTTTGCTTTTTTATATATTGAGGCAGTTGGTCAAGAAAAGTCTTTTGAGTGCGTTCTATATGACAGATATATGCAAGGTGCTGAGAAAACAGCAAACATCCATATGCCACCCTCTCTTAGGGTCATTTCAGAGACACATGGGGCTGAATACACTGCAAATCTCTAAGATTCCTAAGGAAACTAGCACTCACATGTTTTTTTAAAAAAATGAAAATTTTAGGGGCGCCTGCGTGGCTCAGTTGGTTGAGCATCCAACTCTTGATTTTGGCTCAGGTCGTGATCTCAGGGTGGTGAGATCAAACCCCGTGTCAGGCTCCATGCTGAGCGTGGAGCCTGCCTCAGATTCTTTCTCTCCCTCTCCCTCTGCCCCTCCCCCCGCCCCCTAAAAAAAAAAAAAGAAAGAAAGAAAAGAAAATTATATTTCAGGCCCAAAATGTGAATGACGACACTGTCATTCCAACAGAGAATCTAAAATTTTGGGTAGAATCTGGAAATGACAAATAAAAGGACTCCGTTCTCTGGTACTGTTTGATGCTTGTAGTTGGAACAGCCCTTGCAAACTTGGTTTTACCTTTCCAAATTAATTAGGGTACAAGCATAGGAAGAGACTCAGGAGTAGTGAGATCCTCAGATAACGTTTAAGACTTGAGTGGTTTTTTTTCTTCTGAATGTACTAAGTGACATTAGGACACAAAATGAGTGGTGTTTTTAGCAACGGAAAAAAGCTTTTATTTGTCAGTTGACAGGAAGCATTTTTCAATCTCACTCAATCTGTGATTGAGTGAGACGTATATTAAATGCAATCTCACTGAATCTGTGATTCAGGAACAAATTATACCATAATTACACTTTTGATACAGAGTATTTTTCAATGAGTTATGTTCGTGTGATAAAACTTTTAGGAAATTGTCATTGTATTTCTTCTCCTTGTCGTTGGTGCTTTTTAAATTTATTCTTGTCCCTCTTCATCATGTTCCCTACCTTCTTCTTCGTCTCTGGTTAGAAATAATCTTCAGTCCTTCTTTAGATCTTCAACAGAATCACCAGCTTTTACCATGGAGGTGACATGTGGGAAATGTGCGTGCGTCTGATGGGGAAGAAGCACATATCATTGCCTCTAACACTTGACTGTCTAGAACTTAGTCATGTGGCCTCACCAGAAGCAAGGGAGCCCGGGAGGCATATTCTAGCCTTCCGGATATATGCCTGGTGCCTCTGTTTCACCTCAAAATAAGGTATAATTGATTTTGGTAGACAGCGGTGGTCCCCACCTCAGCTACCATACTTACGGTATCTCAGGATATTTATGATATCTTACTCAGAAGAGCAGATAAGGAGATAAAAAACAAATGGAAAATATGTTTTAGAAGGTACATAATAAAATAGATTTCACATGTTGAATCTATTTCATTAACCTACTGGAAATTGTAGTCTTATATGGAATTAGGATGAGATACGGACCGAAAACCGAATTATTTAAGAATTAAGGTAACCCATGTTAATTTCCTCCCTTCGACGTTGGTGATGAAAAACCTTGACTGTTTCTTCCATACCGATTGCTGTGTGATTTAAAATTGAGAGGAACAAAGGAATGCAACCTTCGAAAGTCAATTTTTTTCTACTCTTCAATGTAGATTTTTATTCTCACGAGTAATACTACATCACTGAGTTCAGCAATCCCGGGAAAGGACTCAACTTCTTTTATTGTTATAACTTCCTCCTTTAGGCCACCTTCATCAAATATACAAAGTGCTCTGTGCACAGAGAAATGATGCTGTCATTGTCACGGCCCCGTGCATCAATTTTGTTTTCCAGATAAGCGCTGTGTGAACCTACCGGAAAAGGGCAGTTTTTTCAATGACAACATGTGACAGAAACCAAAAGGTTTTAAAGCAAACATACAAACGTGTCATCTAATAGTCCATCAACCAGCCCTTGTCACACTGATAAACCTTTTATCTCTCTTCCCCAGATTTTAATCAGTAGCTTGGTTTGCATGTTCTCGTGTCACTGCAACAAACCAACCTAAAGGGGATTCTTTATGCCCTGAGAAATCAACTCATTTGGGCCTAAATGAAACATTTCACTGTCTTGTTTTATCTCTCTCTCTATTCACATTAACATAATAGCTTTTAATTGGATTGTATTTGTGATTAGAGTCAGCAAAGGTGGCATTCTTTCCGAGGAAATTGACCGCGAGGCAAACTGCTAAGACTCCATCTGGGGGAATGTTCTCAGCTCTTCCCCGGGGAACAAGGCTGCAGGACACACAGCCTCGCGAGTCACCGGACAACTCACTTTCCCTAAGCACTGCCGGTCAGCTATGCGTCTCATAAAGGCTTACAGGCTCATATATCTGAAATATTTGATGAGTAGTCAAATGCATGTCCTCAAAAATAGCATATTTACAGAAGGACACCATAAACGGGTGAATTGTGATATAATCAGAAGTGGAGGAGGCCTTCCCAGGTCTGACACCCAAAGTTGAAGCTACAGATCAAACGACTGCCGGGTATGATACATAGACGTATATTAAATGCATCTATGTATCTGAAAAATGATATAAATGAAATTACAACAAACTGAGCAAATAGATGTGCCATTTATTTCATCGCCAAAAGGCTACTGTTCATAATATATAAATTCCAACAAATGAATAAAAACATACAAATGGCACATGTGGATAAATGATGTAAGAAGGAACTCGCTAGAGGAATAAAAATGTCCAGGGGCGCCTGGGGGCCTCAGTTGGTTAAGCGTCTGCCCTCGGCTCAGGTCATCATCTCTAGGTCCTGGGATCGAGCCCCGAGTCAGGCTCCCTGCTCAGCATGGAGTCTGCTTCTCTCTCTCCCTCTGTGCGCTCTCTCTTGCTGTCTCTCAAGTAAATAAAATCTTTTTTTTTTTTTAAAGAAGTACAAATCTCTAATAAGCATGTGAAAAAAAGTATTCTTCAGGACTGGAAGATGTTTCCATTAAGATAACATTTCTTACCTTGCAAATAAACAAATAAATAAGTTGTTTAATGTTTCCAAAGTGTGAATACTTTTCAACATTCAGCATACTTTAAAAAATTCTGGCAATTAGACCACAAAAATGAAATGAAAGGAACACGGATTGGAAAGCAAGAAGTAAAACTATTTGCACATTTCTGTATATATTTCTGTATGTAGAAAATTCTAAAGAATCCACCCAAAACTAACAAATCAGTTCAGTAAGGGTGCAATGCAAGATCAACATACAAAAATCAACTGTATTTCTAAACACGATCAATGAACAATCTGAAAACAAAATTAGGAAAACTATTCAATTTATAATAGCAACAAAAAGAATTAAATACTTGGAAGTTGATTTAACAAAAGCAATGCAAGATTTGTAAATCGTAAACTACAAAATACTGCTGAAAGGAATTTAAAAAGACCTAAATAAGTGGAAAGACACCCTGTTTTCATGGGTTTGAAAATGTACTATTATTGAGATGGCAACGCTCCTCCACACTGATCTACCAATTCAGTGGAATCCATTGCAAAATTTGAGCTTTTTGTAGAAACTGACATGCTGATGCTAAAATTCATATGGAAATTCAAGGAACCCAGGTGCCGAAAACAAATACATAAATAACTCAGAAGGAAGAACACAATGGAGAACTCACCCTTCCTTATTCCAAAATTTAGCACACAGTTAAGATTTTCAGGACAGTGTGGTACTGGCATCAAAGAGAAACACATAGATCAAAGGGGTAGAATTGAGAGTCCAGAAATAAACCCTTACATTGATACTCAGTTTCCTTTTGACAAGAGAATGCAGACAAGACCAGAGAGTATATCACATTTTGAAAAGTAGTATTTCTAGATTAGCCCAAATGCCAGGGCAAACTCCTCCTCCCTTTTTTCTAAGTAACAACCACAGAATCCACCTCAGAAATCAACTCATGCATATTGGCCTTCCTATTGGCCTACCAACCCCAGCATCATATCAGACGCACTCAGAATAACCCCTGTAGATAATCATCACAAAAGGAAAAACTAGGAACATCCGAATTACTTCCTGTCCCATTGAAAGATTAAAAGCCAAAATGTAACAAATTTAAGAGTCTAATAGTTTTCAAAAGTAATTATGACAACTCAGTTCAATGCTTTGCTTTTATTTTTTAAGCGTATTCCTTTACTTATTTAACCCAAATGCACACGCTGGGTCTACTATGTATCAGATGCTATGCTAGACACTGAGAATGTAAAGAATACTACTCATTCACCATCTCCAACAAGCACATAGCATAGTCAGGGCCAGAGAATTCATTCAACTAAGCACATGCTGACTTCCACCTAGATCAAGAACAGGGTATTGTGCTTATTTTTTAGGATATGAAAACATTTAGGACACAGTCCCTGCCTGTAAGGGATATACAATCCTCTGTAAGAATAGATAAACAAATAGGAAGAAAGATTAGATAGATTGATAGATGATAGAAAGATGATAGATGATAGATAGATGATAGATAGACAGCTGATAGAAATAGAAATGTACAAATAAGTATAATAAAATTGTACAAACGCAATATAAACGTCCTTACAGGATTTAGTGTAGTGGCAAAGGATGGCACGGTCAATTCTGTGGAGCAAGAAGAGGCTCAAGGAGTTTGAACTTAATCCCATAGGCAATGGTAAGTCTCCAACCCAGAAAGGGCGGTTTCATTTTGCTCTGGCCTGTGGTCTGGAGAAAATAAATACCATTGATTTGATGTCACTACAAGTGCAAGCGACATTATTTCTACCCTGTAAAAAATAATAGCAGCTATTAGAAAGATTTTTCCTAAGCTTTATTTGCAGTTGTAAACTAAACAGATACTTATAAAAAATGGCCACTTAAAATGTTAATTTTATGAATGTTTACAACAATCAAAGTCAAAAGGATTAACAAGCCTATGAGGAAGGTGATGGGGAAAGAATGGAAAATTAATTCAGTGTCTCACAAAGTACGAACAAATCCTACGTATTTACAAAATAATAACAATAACAAAGCCCATGAATACAAGATACTTGTGTTTTTATTATATTTTTCAAAAAAATTATAAGTTAGGAAGTGTACTCTAAAAAGGCAAGAGTCAGACTATGAGTCAGTGTCTCTAACTTAGCCAAAGCCAAATGGGAGTTTTCCACCGAGGGTCCCCTCTTTCTGCTTTCTCACCAAACGTTCTGTTGGTTTCCCTGTGTGAGTTTCTCTGTATAAGACAATATCCCTGATATTTTGAAAGGATGCCATTTCAAGTGTGTTTTAACAGAGTCTAGCCTCTCTATACCTGATTTGCAATTTGACTATTCCCCCCAAAAATTATAATTTGTGATTCTCCGGTCTTCTGATCCTGCACGCTGAATTTCCAGAAGTCCTTCTGATAAATACGGTGCAGGCATGTTCAGGAACTCTGTCAGTGGCTGCAGCATTTCCAAGCATCAAGCATCCATTCCCCAAGGATGCCATGCCCAGCCAACCACACAAAGGTAGGGTTCAGCTCCTACATGAGCAAATTCCTCATGTTCAAAATGTAGAAAAATGGCAGCAGAGTCTGATGGTGATGATAGGATTTTCTTAATATTCTAAAGAAGGCATCCCATTTCCTACAAACTGAATGATGTAATTAAGGAAACAAGAACATGCTTTCTGAAACCCACAACCCAAGGGCCCAGCTCTGTTGAGGAGAGGCTACCATTATGTAGACGGTCGTAAGTACCACCATCTTTCTGAGCGTCCGTTACTTACTTGGCACTCAGGTAAGCACTTCACCTTCACGTACATCTCAGGCAATTCCATTTTCTCCTCAAAACAACTCTTTTTTTTTTTTAAAGATTTTATTTATTTATTTGAGACAGAGAGAATGAGAGAGAGAGAGCACATGAGAGGGGGGAGGGTCAGAGGGAGAAGCAGGCTCCCTGCCGAGCAGGGAGCCCGATGTGGGACTCGACCCGGGACTCCAGGATCATGACCTGAGCCGAAGGCAGTCGCTTAACCAACTGAGCCACCCAGGTGCCCTCCTCAAAACAACTCTTAAGGACAGCATTACTATCTTCCTGTTACAGGAAAGGGACTGGGTTTGGAGCATTAAGCTTAAAGTTGTACAGCTGAGCGGCAGAGAAGAGGTTCAAGCCTCGACCCATCAAACTCCAAAACAGGTTTTCAGAGAGCCCAGATGAACTCTGAGTGGTATTTTGGTATCAGTATTTTGCCTCTTTTGGCCTGAACTCTATCATCTGAAGAGTAGGTGAAGAGCAGAGTCAATACACTAACACTCTTCGAAGTAGCACAAGAGGAACTGGGGTGTTCTTATCACCATATCATCACTAAATGGTGGCGAACACTATCCCACGGCAATTGTCAATGCTTCTTTTAACATCCGAATACCTAGAATCTTACACTTGGCCATAAACTAAAAGACAGAGGCTGGGTCTGTGCATGCAAGGCTCAGTAAGGCCATACAGTATGTTCTATGTAAAGTTATCTGCATGCTTCTGGAAGACACTAACTACATGCCTGCTACCACTGCTGTTTAGGAGAGGCCCTTGATAACCAGGTCCACGGACACGGAAAGGTCTCTGATAAATTCAGCATGCATGTCATCCTGAGACGTCTCTCTACTGGTCTTAAGTCTACCTCCCAGAGCAGTTTCCTTTCCTACCTGACAGTGTAGCAACAATTTCAAGACTCGTTTATCTGCCATCATGTCACTTGGATCTTTTATTTTCCTATAAAGATTTCTCCTTCAAGAAAACAGCCTTTTGTCAACAACAACCAGCCTATTAAAACAACAACAACAAAAAACAACCAAACAAAAAAACCCCCAAAAGCCAAAAAAGACAAACAACCAGCAAGCTTAAATTTGTCCTGCCACTCTGTTTTCCCTTCCCACAGGTAAAAGTTGTTCTCATTCTGTTCCCAGCAAACTTGTGTTTGCCTTTATGATGCTATTTTTCCTAGAAGAAGAAAAAGAAGTGGAATGGAGAAAATATGGGTATTGCTACAGGGGTGATACACTCCTAACATTGCATCTCAGAGATCCACTTGGGTTCCCCCCAGCAGGTGGTCAGCAACCCCCTAAATCTCTCAACCTGTGTGTCTTAGAGGTTTTAGGCGTTGCTGCATCACATGAAAGTTGGACACACGCGTACCCCTTCGGTTCATTGACGAATTTTTCACTGGAAAATAATTACTTTATACTAATAGGAAAAATCAGGCCTCTGGAAGCTTTTTCCAGGTCGTTTTTTGTTCTTGCTGTAAAGCAAAATATAAAAATGTAAAATCCAAGGTTTGACCTCCAAATCTTTATAATCATAGGGATCCTAAATTTTTTAAAACTTATCTTTAGATGCTTTCCTAGTTTTTCTACCCTTGTTTTCTATCATTTTTGATGTCAAAGCTTTTTGTAGCCTTTTCTGAAATTACTTTTTTTGTGGTTAAAATACAACTTTTTAAGACTTCAAAACCGCCATGTGTTTTATTTTGTCAAAAAAAGCAAAAACAAAAAAACCTTTCACTTCCCAAATATCACTGACAAATCAATGGGGCCAAGAGAATTGTAGCTCTTTTCCCTATAAGGCTATGTGGCTTTCCAGGTCACATTTTGGGCTTCTGAAACTAGTGTGTGGAATAAAAGTCTGAAAGGGATCCAGGCTAGGTGAGCTCTGAAAGGGGACCTGTTTCTTGAGTGGTAGTCTATTTTGACAGCAAATGCAAAGAGCAGAAAGGAAGATTTTCATGTATAATAAATCTTTCCCAAATGTTTCAGTGAAAGGGATCCGGGCAAGCAGGTTTAAGCAGTAAATATCACCAGAATACAAAGTGAGTAAACATGCCAGGTGAATTGCCAAAAAGACATTTTCCCCCAATGAAAGACTGGTGTAGAGTCTATGTTGAGCTTTGGGTCCAGGGAGGTGCTTTGATTTGAGGTGTACATCAGAGATGATTGAGAACTGAACTGAAAACACTATCCTGTTTGTTTGTTTGTTTTTATTTTTCTGACTATAGATTACTACTGGTGTGTCAATGGTGGGTGCACAGGTAAGAACGTAAATACCAGAACACATTATATCATTCTCTTCCCATTTGTTTATTTGATCCTGACAGGACAGTAAATGTTGATCCCACAGGTCATATTTCCAGCTTGCTGAGTAGAGCAATTCTGTCCAAAATGATGTCTACATACTTCCAGACAAGAACAAGATGATAACAGAACCAAAATTTATTGAGCACTTAATATATGCTGGGTTGTGTGTTAAGCACTTTACATACATTTTCTCATTGAATCCTTACAATACTGACAAGAGGGAGCTATCATGAATCCCACTGACAGATGAGGAAACTAAGGGGTAAGACATAGAGCCATCAGGTGTCAGAGCTTTATCACATGTGTTCTCAGTCACTGCAATTCTGTCTTCGGGGACTCTGCAATCTAGTTGAAAAAAAAATAAGGCATTGCCACCTGAAATGCTGGCCAAAAATACCTCCCAAACACAGACACACACAGAGGAAAAAACAGCACAACTGAATAATATATTGGAAGGGAAATATAGAGTTACCATTCCTAAGAGTTTCGAAGAATGTGAGAGAAGTTTTTAAAAATCACCGGAGGACAGTTTATAAAGGGGAGAAGAGACTGACTTGGTTTTGGTCTGGCAGGTAGAACTGGAAGGTCAGAAGAGTTCCCAGTGTCGTACGGGGGATCTTGAGGCCATGTTTCTATTATACAGTCTGTATATTGCCATTTACTCAGCAGCCTCAGTAACAATGAGTCATTGTTCATCGGTGCTAGTGCGGGTGTGAAATGCAGGTCCCTCTATGGAGCCTCATCAAGGTTTATTAACTTTGACCCTGTAATTTCATTCCTAGAAATCTGTACCAAAGAAATAAGAAGAGATGCAGAAAAAATATATATTAATTCATTCAACACTTGTTTATGGAGCAATGCTGAGTGCTGGCCGGCCCACTAGACCCCACGATATGGCAGGAAACCATACCAGGAAGCTGCGCTTTAGAGTTTCCAAGAGTGTTCATTGAAGCATTACTTACAATAACAAAAAACTGGTTCCAAACTAAATGTCCAACAACAGGGGGATGTTTAAATCAACCATATTATGTCCATAGGACTAAACACTAAGCAGCCATGAAAAATCTTGTTTTCAAGTACATTTAAGAGCACCAGGAGATGTCCGCAGTAACGCATAACAAACAAACAAACAAAACCTTTCCCTCTGGGACTAAGTAGCTTGCCAGGTCAAATTGTAGGCTTCCCTAATTACAATGGGAATACAAATCTAAGCGATGCAGGCAAAGGAGGTTTTTCAGTTGGTCCTGCTGGCATTATGATCCCAGCTTTCAAAATACATTTGCTAGTACTCCAATTTTAAATACATATTTATAGCTATCGCTAAATGAGTGTAGTTATTTCCTGGGGACAGCATTACATTTAATTTTTATTTTCTTATTTATACATCTCTGTTTTCTAAAAATGTGCACTTTTTCTATGACCAAAAAAAAATTTTTTTTGAGACGAAAGAAGAACAGGGATGAGCACTGAGCAATGTATAGAATTGTTGCATCATTATATTGCCCACCTGAAACTAACATAACACTCTAAGTTACTATGTTACCTTCAATTAAAAAAAAAAAAATGAAGGAAAACTAGAACAAGAATTAAGGCAATCTCCCCCACATCATTCGTGGCCCCTCTTTCAAGTGGCATCAGGATAACTGACTGTGGTATTTCCTTACATTTGAGATCTCTCCCAAGTGTCGTCAGAGTTAGGGTTCCTGTCTCCCAAGTGTCTTCAGAGTTAGGGTTCCTGTTGGTGGAATTCAAGCCCGTGCTATAGAAATGCGGCAGAATTATTTTCAATGGTAAAATCTAGTTAATTCCATTTCTCCTCAGTCAGTCTCATCTCCAGAAACTGGAAACACAGGTTCTACCTCTAAGGTAGCCTGCAATGAATCAGGCCAGTGGGATTTTATGGTTCTATGTCCATCATGTCTGGGCACTTCCAGCTGGAGAGACAAACAGCCCTTCAGTGAATTTACAAGGTGGACCGCAAGAACCTTGCAAAGTTCAGGAAACCGCCAGCCACGTATGAAATAAGACTCAGGGTGCAGGCTTTCTAAACCCTCCTCTGAAAAACAAAGTGACTAATAGTGAAGGTATTTCTATAAACGCACACAACACATAGTAGGCGTTTAATAAACATCAGTTTCTGTCTTCCTTCCTTATCTATTTTAATCCTATCTTAAGACAACACACATTCACAAACTTTTATAGCTGAGTCACATTGTCAGAGAGGTGGAAGGCATGTTTGCACTGCCACTGTGATAAATAATACCGTTGGGGAAAAATTAGGCCATGAAAGATTGGGATTTTTTTTTTCCTTTTTAATGACCTGATAGTCAACACAGTTGAAATACATGACATATATGGAAAGAGATGATAATTGATAAGAGTTAGTACTTGGAGTTGACAAGTGATTTTTTTTTTTCCATTAAATGAAAATCTAAGCTAAGGATGTATGAGGGGTGGGCATGGTTACTTCATTAAAACTAGGGTTAGAAGTCTTGCTTCAAAAAGGAAATTCATTATGCCTTGTTCTCCTTTTCATATTCAAACATGGGAGCCAGGATTGAAATCCTGGATTTTTCGGATGTCTGCATTTTAAAAGATTTTGTTTATGTTAAGGCTTAGGTCACTTTAATAGGTATGTTTTAAGGAAAACATTACCTTTGTGTGACCTCTGGGATTTGAAGGTGAAAACTCAGTCACCGGGGAAAAAAAGCATCCTAGTTGTCATGGATGAAATCTCTAACTTTAAAGACTATTGTGTGTCATCCTGTGACTGTCGTCCTACAGCAGTAAAAAAACAGTTGAACCACAGCTGGGGCAGAGTAGTTCTGATGGATCATGATTCTTAACTAGAGAAACACACACTTGTTTAAAAAAAAAAAAACACGTTAAAGGAAAATAAACTAGCGGAATTTTATAGAAGCAGCAAAATATTTTCAAGGAACCTTCAGGAAGCAGGTTCTAACCACCTCCCCCCATTCTTAAATTGTTATTATAAGCTAAGCATTTTACCTCCAGAGGGAAGAATGAATTTGTGCTGGTTATCGTATATCAGAATTACACAGGACATCATCTGTTAATGATCATTTATTCCTAGCTACTTGAAGAATAATACCCAGTAATTATAGCAAATGTAAGTCAAATAGTAATAGCATACTTTACATAGTATAGTAATTATAAGTTATGTCCATGCATCTGGGACAAGGGTCTTTTATGCTCAGTATTAAATCTGAGCTGCAATTTATTCATAATACCATGGCTGGGATTGAAGAAAGGAAGCTTGCTTGTAGAAAGGAAACTTGTCTTCCTTTTACATTTCCAATAAGTCATTTGAAGAAAACTGCTCTCTGCATGCCTTGCTAAACCCAATTACCACCAAGACATCATAAACAAATATTCATTGCATTTATAGCTGGTTCTTTATTGCACAATGCAAAACGTATTGTTAAAATTTAAACCATTTAAAGGGAGTAAGCACCCAGATTTCTGCATTCATTTAAAGTTTAATTGAAAAAAAAAAAAACCTCAGGCATGTGTTGAAATATTTTCTTCTTTAGAGACTGCTGCTAAGTGAACAGTCATATAATACTCTCAAGTCCAGCAAAAGTCAGATAAAAATTGGGGCATCTCTGGCTTTGATATTTGGTAACACTGGAACGTATCCTTTGGCTTACGTGAAAAGAGACTTATAAATAAAAGTTTTATAAAATGTTAGGATAAAAGGGAACCATTAAAAGTAACAATCACTTGATTCATTAAAAGAAAAAAAAAATTCTTCAAGTCCCTTCAAAATTTGGGCCCTGCCAGTCTTCCAGGCCTAGCCTAGCCAACAATTCCGGCAGGGACAGCTCCAGCCAAAGGGAAAGAATCTCCCTCCAGGCCTTCTGTCCTGCGATGAAATTGCTCTTTTGTAACAGAAACCTACTACTCAGGTTTTAGCTTAAATCCTTCGCCTTAATTCCTCCTCCAAGAAGCCTTCCATGCTCCCCTTCCTGGTCATCTTATATTACTCCCCACCTATGTCCTCTGTTAACATCCTTTCCTTTTCTCTGATTGTCATCTGTATCGTATTTCATTGCAACTGCTTGTTTATTTCTCCGCTAATCTCTTCTCACTGAGGGCAGGTGGGAGCCATCGATCCAGCTCCCCGTCAAATGTCTGGTACCTATCCCAGTGACTGGCACAGAGTATGAGCCCCATAGACATTTGTTTGGTTAATGAATGACCCCAGGCCTGGCTTCTCATCTTGCTGTCCAGAGAAAAGCTTTGGAGATGGGATGGGGAGGGCAACTTCTCCAGCAGGGGCCAAAGAATATCAGGAAGCGTCCTGGGGAAAAGTCTACCTTGGCACAATTAAGTTTGATCATTTAATGGGTAAGCAGATTTCTCTCTTTGACCTTTTCTCCATTCTCTATCTCTTTTCTTGTCCGGTTTTACATATTACTTCTTCTTCTCAGAGCCTTTTACCATCGTTAGTGTTTATTATTAAATTCCACAAAAGGTATTTGCCAAACTTCTTTGCTCATGGAAACTTTTGTTGTGAGAGCATCCACTAAGATAGGACATATGTGGTGCCCAGGGAACACAACTGGAGATCTGTGCTGATTAACCCTTTCTGTGATGTCATATTTAGTGCTCCATCTATAAAATAGGAATAAAAATGACCTGCAATGATCTGATAGGAACAATAAATATGTTATTATGAATCAAAGCATCTACTGATCTCACTGATCTGTTGCATAAGCACTTGGCTGACACCACACAGAGGGAAGGTATTTCTCGACTGAAGAAAGGAAAAAAGATCCACATAGAAACATCTATGTCTGTCATGAATTTTAATTCTTCCAGACTCTCATTTGTTTATCATCAAATAGTATTTATTAAGCATGTATTTCATATATCTGTGTTGAATATTTAAGTAAACAATCTTCAAATGAATGCATAAATCAATACATGATGATGATCTTCAACAATTTATGTCTCTCTCAGTGTCTTTAAGACCAAACTTCAACCCAGAAAGTGTAACCAAATGCAGAATGCGCTTGGGAAGCCTTCCACACACCCCCTTCCCAGCTGTATGCCCATTGCACTGATGTGCTCTACTCAGTACAATTCAGGGTAATATTCTGTTGATTCATTTCTTTGTGTTTCATCAAGATTTGTCTTTCTAGAATAACTTCGATATTAGGACAACTGAACCAATATCACCGTGAGTAGCCAACTTCTAGCGTTTGGGGCTGAAGAGAGAGAAGACAGGGCCAGCTGAGCAATGCTGTTATGTCCAGGAATAACAACCATAAAATTAACTACAAGCCTATAATATTATTAAGTAATTTTGTAGAATCAAATGACATTCTCATAGTTAATGCTGATATGATGACTTTGTGTTTCACAATATTTCTGTTATCCACGGGGTATGAGGAGACTGGCCAAGACTGTTAGGAATTTTTTAACCAAAGAATTAGTGCTACTGACTGAATGGCAAGGACACAATAACTTTGATAATTGAGGTGAACTGTATTCAAACTAAAATTTTGGAAAATTGATCTGAAAAAAAGAAAGAAAAGGGGCCGGGGCTTGTCATGAATCTTATACACTGGAATGACCAAAATTAATGAAATGAAACAACATTAAATTAAGTCAAAAGGGTACAGCCAATGCTTTTTATATGGTTAGTTTTAAATTTAGCCTATACTTGACACCAAAACGTCAGTTTAAACTAGGGAAAGATTCTAATATACCTATCCAAACCAGCACCATTGTGAGTAGTCAACTTCTAGCATCCTAGGCAGCCCAAGACAGACTCTTCAATTATTAATATAATCTCAAGAGTGGCATCCATCATTGTCACCCATATTCTATGGGTTAGCAGCAAATCACAGACCCTGCTCACACTCAAAGGGAGGGAATCATATGAGCACATGAACACCAGGACCAGGGCTGTGGGGCCACCGTAATACCTATATCCACCACAGCCACTAACCACCTGTGAACTGTACACCATCAAGCTACTACTACTAGCAGAAAATGGATTATTTTCATTAGTACCAGCTGGGATAACCCAAAGGAAAGATTCGAATTGGCCTAGCTAATGTCAGAGGTCCATCACTGGACCAGTCAACTGTAGCCAAAGATGTACAGTCCCCAAGTTATTCAGTAAGACAAGTAGGGCAAATGGTGGATCCCGAGCCATGGGGGATAAGGGTACAGGTTTGCAAATCCTAGTTATTCCAAACTGGGTAGCCACTGTTTTAGAAAACCTGACCCACTATATTGTTTTGTATGTCTTTAGGCCTTGGAAGTCTGGCTTTCCTCACAGTTTCAGTCAGACTGAGGGAAGAAATAAAGAAACACCCTGCGGGGCACCTGGGTGGCTCAGTTGGTTAAGCGTCTGCCTTCAGCTCAGGTCATGATCTCAAGGTCCTCGGATCGATCCCCATTTCAGGCTCTCTGCTCAGCAGGGAGCCTGTTTCTCCCTCTTTTTCTGCCCCTCTCTCCTCCTTCTGCCTCTCCCCTCTGGTCCTGCATGCTCTCTCTTTCTCTCAAATAAATAAATAAAAACTTTTTTAAAAATTAAAAAAAAAGAAACACCTTTTAACAAACAAAGATGGCCCCAGATACGTCATAGTTTTTAGCCTTAAGATATGGTGGTAAACATTTTAAATCAAACAACATCTGAAATAATTCTTCTGTAGCCAAATAAAATAAAATACTTTAGAGGAGAAGCTCTGGGTATATTCATTTTACTGTTTGCTATAGTTCAACAATATTCACTCTCTTCTTAACAACCTTTTAAGGCTTATCCATACTACAATGAAATCACGTTGCAGAGGTAAAAAACTAGAATTATAAAAACACTGCTTATTTTTTTTATATTTTCAACCATGTCAGATGCAAAGTGCAAGATTAAAATTCAGAAACATTTTTTATAATATATTTGACCTCCCTGGCCTAACTGAGCCTACATAGAAGTAGATAAATCATACTGTAATTTTAATAAATAGGGGTCAAGAGAAAGTACTCACAAATATAATTAAATTAGAAACCCACCACTTAGAAACCAGTCTAGAAGTTTTTTCTGTACTTGCAAACAATACCACAATCTTGACCCCTTCATGATTTTTATTTCATAGTATTTACTTATAGAAATCTAAAGCTATAGAAGCCTCTCTTCCTAATCTCAATATTTTCAATTTCCACATATAACATATGAAAACCACTAAAACACAATCTCACCGAGCTTTTAATGATGACAGGAAATGCTCCTACCACAGCACGTTCAAAAATTAAGAAGGCATTGGATCATTTGATAAAGAAGCACAAAAATATATAGATTCTGTGATGCAAACTTTAAGGGATAGTATAAAATAAGGACAGTGAAGAATTTCCAGAAATGCTGTTTTTGTTTGTTTGGGATGTCAAACCAGGAAAGTAAATTGCCAAATAAGAACAGAAACATAAATTAGTTCACGAGACAGCTAAGACATCTTTATGGAAAGAGAAAATTGATGGATCCAGCCTCAGAGCCTAGAGGTGGAGTTAAAGGGCACGAACTTCCCTTCTATCAAGCAATCCTTGAAGCCAATGAAAAATAACGTCTCTAAAAAATGTCACTTTTCAGGATATCCCTTTTTATAAGCATTTGCCAAGCAGAGGTGAAGTGGAAGGGCAGCCCTTTATTGGGGAATCCAGTCTATCAGAGAAAATGAGACATCCTGGAGCCAGGATCTCAAATATTACCATGATGGACCCAACCCCTAAGGTTTCCATGTTGACAGGGTCCTAGAGTTAACACTGGGTTTGGGTAGGGTTTTTTTTCTGTTTTTGTTTTTGGTGGGGGAGGGAGCTGTTTTTGCTGAGATCTTAAAAATAAGCCATGTTCTGAATAAGGTTACTCCCAGGAACATTTATCTTTATTGATTTAAGCAGATTCTAAACATCTTTATGACATGCACAGGCATAAATTCTGAGATTATGGAGGTAGCAGGCAGCTTAAAAACCAGTACTTTGGGGAAAAACAAAACAATCTTCTGATTTGTGTGTTGTGAACAGGCAGTTTTTGCTGACTTCATGAAGGCCATGTCATCACAGAGAGATCTTGACAAACTTGGGGTACATGGCAACTTCAAACACTTCCTGATCCCCAGTTTCCCAAATGCTATGAAGTTGATTACAGTCATCTTTTAAAACATGAATATGTGATGCTTTATCATTTCATAAGATATGTACACGCTACGATGGTGATGTTGGTGATAAGTACTCCCAACTCCTGACTACCTTGTAAGGAGGAGGCATGGGAAAGTGGTGATGGACGCAGACCCATTACCGAAATCTGGCTGGGAAATAACCCTGCTATAAGTCTTTGTTTTCCTCTGTAAAATGAACCTAAAGATAGTACCTACCAGCTGTGGGCATTATCTGAAATAATGTGTATAAAGTGCCTAACCCATAGGAAAACTCAAGAAGATGGTTATGATTATTACTGCGCCGCAGGTATTATTTGACTAGAAATGTTTCATTTTTGTCTCATTTTGTCACCCCAGATCAACTCATTCTCTTCCCAGACCTAGGAGACAGACTCAGCAGGGGTCAGGCACTGGCAGAAGGTTCCATGGACAACAATGGCAGAACCAAAATTTAAACTCCAGTCTGTGTACCTTCAACGAGTTGTCTCCCCCTCAGCAAGGTGGGAAGAGGACTACAGTTTTGTGGTTTCCCTGAAGACCAAAAATAGGGTATTCCAAAGAAAAGGAGGCAAGGAATCCCCCAGGGCTCTCTTGAAAGACTGTCTTAAAGCTAAGCCTGATTCCTGCATCTAGCAGAGAAAATTCTGACCAGTGAAAGGACTTCCTTTCTAGCCTCTTTAACATGACCTGCTTTTTCCTAGGAAATTTAATTATGCATCTGTTTGTTCATTCATTCAACAATTGTTAAGTATCTATTATGTACTCAACCTGGACTCCACTTCACGCAGATGCCACCGAATGGAGGAGGGTGACTTGTATATTAACTAAAGGCATAAATGGCCAAATTGATGTGAGAAACAGAGGAGCTTTGAAAGAACTGTAATTAAATCAAGTTAGGAAGCAGAGGAGCAGTTCATTTAGAGAGATGAGCACCATCAGATGAATTCTTTGGACAAGTCAGTCAGTGGATGAAAAATTCAAGACCTATGAGGGAAATCATGACAGAAATTCAAACAGAGTTTCTCAGCCTGGATCATCAGTTAGAAATGCAAAGAAAAAAGTGATGGATTATTTAAAGAAATATCTCCTTCTCAAAGTCTGATGCAACACTGGTTTACTAGTCAATAAATTGGCAAGACCATACCCTTAAAAATGGGTGCAATCGCTCTACCAGATGGAAAAAGATCAATTATAGTTACAGAATCCGAAGTCTGTTCCTAAAATCTTAAATGTACATGCATCTGTTGTATTTTGAGATGAGAGGATTGCATTTCTCTCAGCACACGAGGTACTATATATTCTAGCTATTGGACAATCATCAGTGTGGATATTGAATTGTACTGATTTATAATCTTTAGCTCTATTTTGGTGTAGCACATTTTCCCAATAGATATGCATTGTGACCGGTTGTACAAGAGTCATCCATTAGTCATGATAACAAACTATAAGGCTATACCCAAAAATCTGGCTCTCCCCTTTACCTTCTCATTTTCCAGCAGCCCTGTTGCTGCAAACTCTCAACTAATTCCTCAAGCCAGGACATCTGTGGGTTTTCCACTGAGTTGTAACCACTGAACATGATGCAGACCGGGGACTGCCAACAGTCTCAAAGCTGTAGGAAAAGGAAACTCACACCACATGGCTCCCTTCTCCCAGAATCAACTTGCCTCCTGGATCTGCCTGCTTTGGGCTTCCTTCCAATGCCTTCCCATAGTAATTTTTTTTTTTTTTAAGATTTTATTTATTTATTTGAGAGAGAGAGAATGAGAGAGAGCACATGAGAAGGGGGAGGGTCAGAGGGAGAAGCAGACTCCCTGCCGAGCAGGGAGCCCGATGCGGGACTCGATCCAGGGACTCCAGGATCATGACCTGAGCCGAAGGCAGTCGCTTAACCAACTGAGCCACCCAGGCGCCCCCAACCCATAGTAATTTTTTTATGTTTTAGCCAGAGTACATAGTTATCGGCAACAAGGTTAATCCAATTGGAGCTTACTTGACTATAAACAAAAGCAGAACTCCAGGCTTGAGGGTCATAAAGTCAAAATTGCACTTATTAGTATCATTTTTCAAGAAGCACTTTGAGACTATCAAAGTGAAGGCTCCCTTAGTATCTTCTTTTTTTACTGAAATCAGAAAATCTTCATCTCCTGCAGAGAATTTCCATACAAAGTTCACAGATCCTCAATACTAGAGAGTCATTTTGCAATTTCAGAACGATTTGTTTTAAAAACCCGATTCCTAACAACTTTGGGTGGCAATCGCTTTGGCTAATGTAGGCACTGTGAAAGAGTATTAAGCCACATCTGTTGCAAATATCTTGCAGAGATAAACCAGAATTCAGGGAGTTCCAATCATCTCATTTGCCTAATATGTTTACCAGTAAAGGCGAAGAAGTTGACTATACAGAAATAGCTATCTGTAGGTCTTGAGAGAATGAAACATGCTTATACTTGTGTACTTTGTAGAGTTCATAATCTAAGATTGACATGTTTGAGTTTGAGATTAAGAATTGGAAGATAATCACTCCTCGGCCTTTTGGCTAAGATGAAGTTCTTATGAGTTTAATATCTGATACATCCTCTAGTCAAGGAAAATATATTAAATGGATTTTTGGAGCAGGGAGATGGAAGAGGAGCCTGCTCCGTCCACACCATGCATGGACCTGGTATTGCAGGACTTCCAGGAATGTGGCACCTCCCTCAGGGGCAACAATAGTGGTGCAAATGGCAGGCTGAGTCTGGCTTTTGAAGTCATCCCATGGACCTATGTGCAGAGGAGATCTAGTGGCTTGCTTCTTATCCTGCAGCAGGAGCCAGGCTCTAGCGTCCCTGGCCTGAGCAGCTAAGGCTTACCTTCCACGTGGGATAGCTGACCTGTATGCGTGTGGCTATCAGGACCAGCCTTGCCACACTCCATCCACCCCAGGAAAGTCCCAGCCTCCGTCTCTTCTCTGTGTCACAGCCCCCCGCCCCAACCACCACTAAAAAAGAAAGAAAAAAGAGAATTGGAAGATATTGGATAGCAGATGACAGAGGACAAAACAGTTAAACATATTGGTCAGGCCATCCTTTTGTTGCTAGTTTAAGAGACTTCAACCAGTCTCAGTTTAGACTTCTGTTAGTTATTGTAGTATCTAGTATAGGATCATAACATCTAGAAATTTGCCATGGATCTTACCAGAAATATGACCCAGTAAATAAAATTGTATCTCTTTTTGTGAAACAAACCTACCTTTAATTCCTCCTCATCATTCACAAAGCCCTAGGACAACAATGTATATTGTTTATGAAATTAGACTTAAATATTGTATTTATCGCTACAAATAGATCTGTGGTCTAATATAGACACACTAGTATTGTTTGTGCAAGAGATACATTGAAACACACATTTCTACCTCTTAAGCAATGGGAACTGGCATTTGAGAAACTTTAAAATTAAAAGTTAATGAATCAGGGGCGCCTGGGTAGTTCAGTTGGTTGAGCGTCCAATTCTTGATTTCTGCTCAGGTCATGATCTCAGGGCCCTGGGATCAACCTCCATGTTGGGCTCCACACTCAGTGGGGAGTCTACTTGAAGATTCTTTTTCCCTCTCCCTCTGCCCCTCCCTTACATGCACACACACGTGCTCTGTCTCAAAAAAAAAAAAAAGTTAATCCGATTAAAATACTCGATGTATTTTAAAAGATAAAATGAATTCCAAGCCAGTAAGATTAGATGGGAAATGGAGTGCATCCATTAATTCACCTATAGGGAGAATGTGGAGACAGAAAGTTACCACCTGGCTCCTGAACCAGAGGAAAAGGAATCACAAAAGCAAACCTTAGCAATATCCATTCAAACAGGACAAGCTTTTCAGCAAAGAAAAGTTAGGATTTAATTTCAGGAAAGACTGTATTTTAAAAAGCTCACTTTGTCAGCCCAAGGCCATAACTAGTAAGATCATCCTGTTGCAAGGTACATCCCTACTATAAAGATGGGTCTATCAGAAAATCTCATTCAGCCATTCACTCATTCATTTATTTAACTAGCTTCTACTGAGTGCCAACAAAATGCTGACACAGGGCAAGAGTCCGATAGAATGATGAAAAGCTAAACAGACGGGACTCACATTCATTAGCTTTCACTGTAATACGAAGGATAAGCAATAATTGAATAGTCACAGCTAGAATATAATGACAAATAGTGATAAGTTCTGTAAAGGAAATGTTTAGGAGATTATAAAAAACACTGAGAAATGGGATCAGGGAGGTTTGGACACACACCCCAAGATCATACTACCCTGAATTGATGTGCTGGGATGTGATCCCAGGCATTCTGATCCCAGAACCCACCTTTCTAAATTACATAATAAGTCAGCAAAACAAACATGCAGAGAATACAACTTTAATCTGTTTTTAGATAAATCTTTTATTTTCAAATGAATCCTTGCTAGCAGGCCAGCTCTTAAAGAGTCGCCTACTCTTTGTTCCTTTACCCTCACCATTCATTTACATTTTCCTTCTCCCAAACAAATCTTGAAATCCAGGATAAGACTCTCTGGCTCTGGCCACACCAGTTCATGACCTGGCTCACTACTGAAACATAGAAAGTCCATATTGAAGGGCTCAGTCAGAGCATTTCCTCTATAATGGTTTTATCTCTGTGTTCTGATACCAACATTATAAAGGCTAGGGGAAGGCCCATTGTACATGGGAAATCAGCAAAAACAGTGTATTCCAAAAAAATGCAACAAAATCCACTGCTTCTCATTCCATGTGTAGAATTTTGATACTAAAATAATTCTTTGAAAAACTCAAAGGGAAAGCAGCCCATTAAGTTTCTAAAAAAAGGACAGTCCTTTCTAGATTGACTGAAGTCTGATGTATGACAAGCTTCATTTCAAACATGCTTTAAAAACATGATGTAACTCGGACAAGTCAGACTTTGTAACTTGGCAGAGGCAAAGTTTTTGAAATGTATTTATGTATGTGTTGGGTGTAAACTGTTACTGTACTGGAAAACTTCTTGAAAGGGATTTTTATAAGTCTCATCTTGTCTCTCTCAAGTGGCTGTTAAAAATAGAGAGTTTATTGGCAACTGTTTTTCCTTGTGTTAGAGAAGGATTAACTTAATCCTGGTGAAATATCTTAACACTTCACTATATTCAATTTTATACAACTAGCTTTCATTACACATAATACTAAAATAACTGCACATATCCTAAGTGATTCAAAAGTTACACGTTTGTCAAGTTTGTTTTTACAGACCCATGAAACTTAAGCACTATTCTCTAAGTGAAGTAACTTTTTGTCTTCCTACCTACACCTGAATTATTTTAATTTTCGAGTAAGGTTTATTTCTTTTTTTTTTTTCTGTAAAATGTTAGAGGCTTCCTCTGTGTATTTAACACAGCGTGATAGAATGTGTCAGGCAAGCATTGTGATCTTCACTACAGTGCCCAATTTACAAAGCTATTTGAGATCCTCCTTTTTAAAATAACCCCATTTAGATTTAGGACATTTGTGTTACATACTAGAGCTGTTCTCCTTTCCAATTATAAGAAGTCCAAATGTGACATTTCCCACCCCCCACTCCCACATTTTGGGCCAGTCCAAAGCTAAGTTAAATGGGCAAAATGTGTCCTCATTCCCCATCAATACATTGAGCTTCCTTTTTTCCCCCCTTCTCTGGTGTTTCCTCTGCTTTTTCCTCCTCATTTAAAAATATCTACTGCCCTTCCAGGAACAAAACCCAATATCAAGAAATAATCTGCCTTTGTTTCTGATAGGACAACTTGCATTTCCTCTCATAGGAGTATTTGTCTTCCAAACCTTATCTCTACTCTTCAAATGAAAGAATGTGTCCTTATTAAAGAATTTCAGAGATGGGCACCTGGGTGGCTCAGTTGGTTAAGCGACTGCCTTTGGCTCAGGTCATGATCCCAGGGTCCTGGGATCGAGTCCCGCATCGGGCTCCCTGCTCAGCGGGGGGTCTGCTTCTCCCTCTGACCCTCCCCCCTCTCATGCTCTCTCTCTATCTCATTCTCTCTCAAATGAATAAATAAATAAATAAAATCTTAAAAAAAAAAAAAAGAATTTCAGAGTTATTTCTCACTCATGTGAAGGCATGCACCTTGTAGCCATATGATCTGGACCATGGAGCATCCAAGGTCAGTGACAGGGAAAGAGAAACATGGCAGAATCCCACTGGCTCTTTTTCGCCCCAGAGTCATTTCTTCCTCTCCCGGTGCACTGACCAGCACAAGTCATGTGCCTCGACCCAGTTACCAGGGAAGTTATGAAATGTGGGTGGCATGTGGCTTTTTGGCTGAGCAAAAATGATCTTGGCTTCTTTGGGTACCCTTTGCTCCCTATTCCCACACAGAAAACACACCCATCTCCCCCTGGTAGATAACCCCAAATCCTGGCCAGTCCCTGCACGTGACTCAAAGTCTAGAAAATGCTCCGTGGTGTCTTCATCAAAATTAGATAGGACTCTTTTTGATCTGGAGATGTATGAATGGAACTGTTTTTGTTCCCCACATTTCCCCCCACATACTCACACCCAAAAAGCCACAGTGATATGATGACAGGAGAACCCCGAAGGACAGTCCCATTCAGAAGGAGGAAGACCAGAAGGCAGAGAGCAGCCATGATCCACGGCACCTCTGACATGCTGCCTGAAGAGCCAAGAGGGCCGCCACCAGGAGGCCTGAAAGTGCAGTCAATTCTATCCCTTGCTGCATCCCAGCTACCTCTGGGGCTTCTTTCTTGTCCATTTTCCAACTTGGCCACATAGGAAGCGACCTTGAGAGGACAGGCCCCCTTGGAGGACTGCTCAGCTTTTCAGCTCAGTTCCAGCTTTGGGGATTTTGATGACACAAGAGTTGTTTTCAGTGTATTTTTTTTCCATGCTCACTTTCATTGACACTTCATTTCTCTCCAAGACTAAGTTGGTTCCTGATCTTTGTCTGGAAGCATGTCTCCTCTAGAAAAGGAGAGTTGGTGAACAGTGACTGTCCGTCACCGTGAGGCATAAATTAAAATCCTTCCAATAGTCCTAAGATGGAAGTGTTGCCACTTTGACCTTTTTCAGATGGAGAACATGGGAAGATATTTGGGGAAGCAAAGTGTCCTTCCTAGGATTCCTCAAAATAGGCAAGTAGGTAATGCTAACCTTGCCAATATGACATTATTTGGGGCCAATTGATGTGCCCAATTGGTCTGACTGAGGCAAGCCTGGAGACAATAGTACATCAAATTTGAAAATTGGACTCTTTCCAAGAAATCCAAGACTTGGGGTCACTACACCAAGGTTGTACATATGATCTTTGTTTCTTTCACTCCACATGCATTAAGCTTTTGGTTAGTTGTTTGCTTTTAAACTAATTGCTAAGATGTTATGTTTGGTCAGACAGGTGCCTGTCTCTGTGTTCACCAAGAGAGCCTGGATACCACTTATTTGCTAAAACACTTAAAATCTCAAATTGTACAATTGGAACTTAGTAAGTACCTTTTGCTGATTGTAGGAAACCTAACATTTTTTTTTAAACCATGTTATTCCTTTTTTGTCCCTTTGGCTTCATCTGCACGGCACATTTGGATGTGGAAAATATCTGCTTTCTGATTTCTCAACATGAGTTTTAAACAGCTCATGCTGTGGGGACTGACATTTCCAGGTCACACTCAAAAGACATAGCCAAGGCTTTTGGTCATGTCTAATTCTACTTTGTACATGTGCTTCCTTTCCTCAGAGCATAATTTTGTCTTATACATGAATTACATTAAAGACACCTCAGAAGCACTGATTTAAAAACTGCCCTGCCAACCATCTTGGGGGGATTTGGTTATATCTCTGAATTGTTTAACCGAAATCTCCACTTGATTCCAGTGAGTTTTAAAGTCATATGACCCTTGGAAAAGTGGACCCTTCCTTTCTTTTTCTTCTTCCTCTCCTTATTTTTTTTTTTTAATGTGATTGATACTGAAGATCTCAGAACATTTCCGAAGGTAGATTGTCTCTGACCTGGGAGCCACCCTCACATAAATGGTGGCAGGGCCAGGATTAGGACCAGGGCAGCGGAGAACTCCCCTGAAGCACACGATTTAAAAGGATGCCCAAAATAGTCAGTAATCAAGATTAGCAATATTTAAATGCAGTATATTAAAAAATAAAAATGAATGCAAATAGTCCCCAATGAACAAAATATCACATTTTAGAATGAAGACACGTGGTGGTTTGCTTTATTCTCCTGCACTCTTGTGTGAAGGGAGCAGTCATTTCCAGTTGGCCCTGGACATGCAGTCAGAGGCCACGATGTTCCTAGTGGTGGGATTATAAAAGGTGACAAATGGCAGAGAGATAGGGCAGCGCCGGGCTTTCTATGTAGCCATGATGTTTTACTGTAGAGCTTGTGTTACTGTTTCTACTTGGTTCCAATTATGAGGGGGATTTTGACAAAGGTGTAAAGGCGATGCACATTTTCCCTTCTCCGCGGGCTCGGGGATGGCTTGGCCCACACTGAACCACTGCTTGTGCATTTAGTCCCCACCCCATCTTCAGCTTCTCCGGCTTCCAAAGTGTCCAGATGTTGCTCCGCATCTAATCTTCAGCTCCTTTCAGGCAAGGGTCAGGCGACTCCACGCTGTGGAAGCAGAAACGCTTAGCAAGGACTCCAAAGAATCTAGAAACTGGGATCAGAAAAATTCACAGCTAAAGCCGGATCGAAAGGAGTGACTGTAGTGAAATTCAGCGTTACTGAATTTCCATTTCTAGTTCAGCATATCCACATCCTAAACTCCTTCGGGCCACGCTGGAGAGCTGCGTACCATTGATCCCATTGCTTCTCTGGGACGGAGTGCTCCCGGTGGGGTCCTCCCCACTGACTTACAGATGAGCTGTAAGGGAGCAGCTGTGTCCCTTGAAGGCTAGCCGAGCTTATTTAAGAAAACTGTCTGCTTGATGCCAACACAATCGAGAAAAATGCAAATAAGGAGATAAGGAAATAAATAAAAACCAATCAAATAGATGTCTGATCTACTGAGCAAAATTTTAAAAAGCTAGTTAGATTTTGTATGTTGATCAGCTGTTTGGATATATCCATCACCAATTATTCTTCTTTAACAGAATGTATAAACCGTCTGTTGTTTAAGGATGCGTGGAGCTGTTCTTTTTCAGTGTTTCTCTTTGGTACATTTGCATTGGCAATCTGCAAAATTCTCAGACTTCATCCTTTTTTGGAGCCTTCTACTTAGGTAGATTTCATAAATGATTATTATTATTATTATTTAATTTCAGGAAAAAAAGTGCTTGAATACCCAGGGGTCTCGTTCATTCTTCCCATTCACTTAATGCGTATCTATCAAAATAAAGGAGCATGCAGTGAAATATTTTTCTACTATGCAAAACCCCTGATAAAGAGAAATGTTCACAGTGAATCTATACCTTTGTTTCACACGTCATTTGGATGGCTATTGGTGAAGATAATTATTTAGTAGTAACATATGTTACCAGAGACCGGTTCAGCAGCTCCTTCACCAGAACAAGCCCCATTTCCAGAGCATACCCTTTCCTCAAGGAGGACGCTGTGAGCCACTAAAGAATCATAGTAATTGACCTGGGTCTATACATCAAGTCTAAATAGACACAGAGTAAATTGCATAGCATTTGGTAAAACAAGTTACTCACTATTCTTCTTTCAACCCATAATGACTGTAATTCAATTAGGCTTATTGCCTGTTATTCAACATGATACTACTGTAAAATTGTTCCTTTGCAATCCAAACTTTAGAGTTAAAGAGCCTGCTTTTCTTCTTAAAGCACACAGGCTCTCTTGCACTGGAACAGGATTTCATTATATTTAAAAACTTTTTCCACTGTTTACTTTATCACCGAGGTCAGATAAAGGAACCAGAGTCAAAATTAGTCTCTTGCTCTGGGATGGGGAAAGTGAATAGAGAGAAACCCCAGTGGAAATAAATGGGGGATTTATTTGTATTTCCATAGTGTCGAAATTACAGGAACATTAGCGACGTTAGAAGAAAAAGCATGGGGGAAGGGGGATTTCTATACTTTTATTATTGTTATCAGTATTATTCCTAAAACACACTACAAATAATCTGGGATATTTTGCACAGTTACTTATGAATCATAAGTATTTTCAATCAATTTCAAAAATTTTCTTTTTTTTTAAAGATTTTATTTATTTATTTGAGAGAGAGAGAGAATGAGATAGAGTATGAGGGGGGGAAGGTCAGAGGGAGAAGCAGACCCCCCGCTGAGCAGGGAGCCCGATGTGGGACTCGATCCCAGGACTCCAGGATCATGACCGGAGCCGAAGGCAGTCGCTTAACCAACTGAGCCACCCAGGCGCCCAAATTTTCACCATATAATAGAATATTTCCCAGGCTGAGCCTACCAAAAGGAATTTATAAATAGTTTTCTTTATCTAACCATGAAAAATGCCTGGCTATAAAGTTGATTTTCAGATTTAAAAGTTTTGTTTACAAGTTCGAGGAATTTTCATGCAACCTTAAAAAATAATCCAATCTGAATAGAGATGAACTAGAGAATAGACTTGAGTTATTATCTCTGTGACAAGTTACTAAAACTCTCTCTGTCTTGTAAGTCAAAGAGTATTTTGGGGGGGGAGTAAATGAGTTAGTATATGCACAGTACTTAGAAAAATCCCTGGTGTGTTGCAAGCCTCAAAACAAAAACACAGCTACTTCACTCTTATCAGCATCATTATTATTATGTGAAATAACATGGAACTTATGATGATATTGGATTCTTTTAAATGAATCTAGTGAACCCATGATACAATTTAACACATGATTATGTAGCTAAGCCTCTGAGTAGGAATGGTCTGCCTGTGAGTTTCCCATAGATACAGACTACTGCTCCTTCTACCAACCAATTGAAGCTCTGTGAATGCTATTTGTACTTTCCTAACTTACAGTTATACCCTTTTGTACACACACACACATACCCCCAACTAATTTACATAATCTGGGGAAGGAAGGGTGATGACTTGTACCACTTCTACCCCATAGAGTGCACAGCACCCATGAGAAGCTTAAGAAATACTTTATTAAGTTTTGATTTGACTACCTTGGGGCCAACTCCATTAGTCCATATAACTATAGGATCCAGATATTCAGATCTAGATCTAAATTAATACAAAATGTTTAGAATATTAAAAAATATCTGTTATAAACTATTGTTTTTGTCCTACATTGCTTAGAAAATGTCCAAATGCCCCTTGTGTTACTATTATTCCTGTGCAGTGAAAGCTAAAACTTGTTATTTTGTTCAAATGTTCAGATGTTCATATGACTTGGATTTCTCTAATATTGTATCTGGTTGACTTAGCTCAAGGTCACTTATCCTGAAATCACATGAAGTCATACGGATGGAATTTATACTGAACAAAAAAGCTCAGTTGTAACTTTCCCTTGACATTTGCACTTTGTATACAAGCATCTTTTAGATTTACCATCATGGCGAAAATCAATCAATTTCACCTTGTCAAGTTCCTTCGCATGTCAGACGTCTTGTTAAAAGTGATAAATTCAATTAGTTTGTTGAATTTATGAATGTCAATCAATTTGACATGTTTCTTTTTCTTCACCACAGTAAATAAACTAACCAGTTTTCTTTTCTACCCTTCCCCTCAGCTCCCCACCAACCAGGCATAGCATCCACTTTGGAAAAACTTGGGTTCAGCGTATTCATTTACCAATCACTGGCTCTGTTCCCTGAAATGTCTCCTAGGTCCTGCTTCACAGGCTGGTTATCAGTATTAAATGAGAAACGGAATGTCAAGCACAGAGCACAGTGCCAAGCACACTGTAGGACCAAGTGATCAAGAAAAAAGGTTGCTTTGAGGTCACAACTTAGGTTGTGGGTAGTTTTGGAGGTGGTGGTGACGGTGGTGAACACAAGGACAAAGATCAGACTGGTTACAGGTCTAGGAAGAATGGCAATGACAGAACATAATATAGAGAAATCCAAAGAATTTTTTTTATGATTTTATTTATTTATTTGACAGAGAGGGAGAGAGAGCATGAGCAGGGAGAGGGGCAGAGGGAGAAGCAGACTCCCTGCTGAGCACAGAGCCCAACACAGGGCTCCATCCCAGGACCCCGGGATCATGATCTAAGCCAAAGTCAGATGCTTGACTGACTGAGCCACCCAGGCCCTCACAAAGAGTATTTTATAAAAAAATGACAGAGCACAAATGAAAGAGTCAAGAAAATATAAGAACCAGAAATTTAATATAGCCTTAAGTTCTAAGAGTCCTGGGTACATAACTTCTTTATAGGAACAACCCAAACAGGCCCACCTGTGGCTAGGCTTAGCTCATGGAATGCAGTTTTCCAAACCAGTATTTTCAATGCTTCCTACTTTCTATAGCAGAGAAGAATGAGCCCTTAATCACAGAGATGCAAGCACTTCAGCCACCTGAAGTCAAGCTATAGCTTAGAAGTATCATATTTCATTTTAAAAGTTCATGTACAATTTATATGTTACACCATAAAATATCTGTGTTCATCTTAAAGATGGTTTTAGACAAAATTTGGAGAAAATTGAAAGCTCCAGGGACTCCAGCCTATCTATCCCTGAAGCTTTGCAACCACCCTGGCATGCTGCTCTGAACTTCCCAGGGGCCATAATCATGGTCTTGGAGCAAAGGGTAGAACGGATTTTCAATACTGCTGCAAAGCAGATGATACAAGCGTTAAGGGGGAGAAGACGATCCTTTATTTGAGATTATCTGTAAGTTTTTCAAGGCTATCCCATCCTTTAAGGGTGGTTACAGAGCTCTAAATCTCTCCTGGACAATTTGGATCAAGTCTTAAGAGTACCCAAGGATTGGACTGACATTGGGGAAAGAGATGATGTGCTCACTAAAGAAGCCCCCAATTGACCATTGACTGTCATGTGCTGTGAGCAACTGCGGGTCAACCCGTCCCTTTTCTCAGGGCTTTTTTTGTTTGGACTGCTTGGAATGAGGACCCAACTGTGCTCCACATTCAGAGTAGGAAACAGTGCAGTGCATGCCTTCTGGATGTATGTATGCCCATGCACTGCTTAGAGAATCAGATTATTCTTTAGTTAACTAATGAAAAAAAAGTTCCTTTCTTGACAGTTGACAGACTTATATACCCCCCAATACCAGCCAAAATGTATGCCTAATTATTTTATAAATTACATTGTGCTGTCACAGACCTCAGGGGAATCAAACACTTCTAAGTGTTCTCCCTCCCCTGCCTGAGGCTGAGGGAAACGCACAGCTGCCACCAGTCTTGTCTTGCTCATCCATCCTTCCTCCCGTGGGGGGTCATGTTTCTCTTCCCATCAGTGGGTGGTCCCTCTCAGTCTTCCCTGGATCAGGGTAACGGGGCACCCAGTTTGACTCCCATGAGATACAAAGATCGTTCTCAAAATGCTTTCTTCCCAGAAAGGTGTTAAATTTCACTGTGCTTTCTGTTCTGTTCTCTTTCTGCCAAAATAACAGGGGAAATGATTTTTCAAAACACTAGATTTATTTCTCATTTTCAATATGAAACATAAGCAGTTTTGTGCATTTGGAATACAAGCTTCGACTTGAGTGCTAGATGTAGGATTCATCCCTGAAAATGCTTAGTCTAAGGTAAGCCTCTGGCATTGCCCAAATGGCCACCTACAAGTCGCTGTAAGTGACTCCCACACTCCCACACACAAGTACACATATAATCACTCCTGTGTAACCACCACCCCCCCAATTCCTATTCTGATGTTTCAAATTCCTACAACAAAATACATGAATTTCATGTGGGTCTAAAATAGAGGATCTAAAATATAAATGCTCTTGAGAGAGGCAAAGACTGCCCTAAAATTACACGGAAGACTGAACAGCCTAAGAGATCCTTCCTTGGCCATGTGTAACAATTATCGTGCTTTTGGCTGCAGTTAACAGAAAACCTGGCTCAGCTAGACTACACAATGAGGAAAATGTTTCAGCTCACAGAATCGTGTCCTATGTGCATCCTACACCAATCCTGGTCGGGGAGAATGAAGTTATCATGATTACCTTAGACCAGTGGTTCTCAGACTCGAACTTTCATGACAGTAGCCTGGAGGCTTATGACAACCAAATGGTTGGGCTTCATGCCTTGGGTTGCTCAGTAAGTCTGAGATGAAGCTCAAGAATTGTCATCATGAAATGCTGATGTTGCTGGCCTTGGGAACCACAGTTTGAGAATCACTATATAAGCCTACCGAAACTGACCTACCTCCTGGAGCTGGGGAGGTATCCTGCCTTCCCTGATATATATGGTGACCTGAGACTTGAATAAAATTGAGTTTCTGTTAGAAAGGAAGGAGAGAGGGAGTGGCTGTTTGACATTTCTCTTGTATTAAAGTATAAGAAATAGGTGAATGATCCGAGGAGATAGTGACTAAAAGACACAACTCTCCATGACAGAAAGAGTTAGACTGGCCTACAAAAAAACCACAAGAACTCCAACAAGAAGTTTTGGAATATTTATGTATTCAAGCAGGCTTCCACATTGCCTTAGAGTAGAGAATTCTCTCCTCTTCATGCTGAATCTGAGACTCTGTGGAGCCCTAGGCCACTTCATTTAAACTCTCTGCCAGGGCACCTGGGTGGCTCAGTTGGTTGAGTGTCCGCCTCTTGATTTCTGCTCAGGTCGTGATCTTAGGATCTCAGGATCGTGGGATTGAGCCCCGTGTTGTGCTCTGCACTCATCATGGAGTCTGCTTGTCCCTCTCCTTCTGTTCCTTCCCCACTATCTATCTATCTAAAATAAATAAATAAAATCTTGAAAAATATTTAAACTCTTTGCCACCTAGGGTTTATGGGAAATGTCTTGGGGCTATGTCTGATCTTTTTCTACATCTGGTGCTATTCTCAGGCTTGAGGGTAATAATTCTACTAATGTCTGATCCAGTCCTGGGGGCCAATGAGAATTCTATGAAACTATTTCATCCTACCTAAAACATACTGAATACAGTTCTATTTCATTCTGGGATCCTGTTGGTCTCCTGGTCCCCATCCAAAAAGGTTACAAAGATCCTTTCTGCCTTCAGGTCCTCAAACCTATCATTGTGTGATAGTTAATTTTATGTGTCAAGTTGACTCAGCTAAAGGATGCCCAGATTGCTGGTAAAACATTATTTCTGGGCATTTCTGTGAGGTTTCCAGAGAAGATGAACATTTGAGTCAATGGACTGAGGAAGGAAGATCTGTCCTCTCCAATGTGGGTGGGCATCACCCAGTCCACTGAGGGCCCAAATAGGCAGAGGAGAGTCAATTTCACTCTCTCTCTCCTTGAGATGGGGTATACATCTTCTCCTGTCCTGTGACACCAGAGTTCCTGGTTCTTGAGCCTTCAGACTTGGATTGAATTATATCACTGGCATATCTCAGCCTCTGTAGTCATGTGAATCAATTCCCATAATAAATCTACTCTTATCTATTTATCTATCCATCCACCCTATTGGTTCTGTTTCTCTGGACGACCCTAACTAATACACGTGGAATTCTAGTATTTATTCCTTTGTCCATCACGGACTTGGCTGAGCAGAGAGGTATCAGCACAAAAGCCCATATAAAAGCTGGGTATTTTTCTCAGTCTTTTTCCATCTGGGTAGTCTCCCCTTCTTCCCTACTTGAGAATGCTTTCACCAGTTTGAAAGAAGAAAAACTACTCTTCCAATTACTTCCATTTTATGGCCAGATTTGAAACTTGAAATACAATAATTTCAATTTTTTTATTCTCCAGTATTCTGTGTAGGAAACTTTCCTATAGGTAATAGGATTCAGAAGAAAAAAGGAGAAATATAAAATAGATTCATTAAAACTAAAGAAAAGATGCCACAATAATAAAATTGAAAATCATAACCTGTCTCCTGTCCCTGCTCAGCTATTCTTTCAATATGCCATACTTTGTCTTTTAGATTTGGGAGAGCATTGAGCATGGAGTTGTGTGTTCACTAGTGGGAAGATAATGATAAAGTTAAACTTGACCTAGTCAAGATCCTTATAAAATTATCAGTGTTTTCAACCATAGCAATGTTTTTTTTTTTTACAACAAATTCTGATCCTTCAACTTTTAGACAGATTCCTAGAACCCAAAGATAGAGCATTTTTTTTCTCCTTGACTGGAGGTGATTCATGGTGAAGGGGATGATTTTGGTAGCTCTCAGAAGGAGTTGTATTATAGGTTCTGACAGAGGACACTAGCCATGGATGGGATTTTAGAAGGAATTTTGATGAATTCTGATGAATTTTGATGAAGTAAAGCCAGGGACTTTGGTAGCAGCTTAGCATATGTTTGTCTTAAATGGCCCTTTACTTAATTGATTAACTGTGATAATGATCTAAATATACCAGGAGGATACACAATCATCATTCACAGTATTCTATGAAAGGTTTTATAGTTCTAAGTAATAATATCAGTAATTGATTAAAACATTTTGACAGTGAGCCAACTGGAATGGTTATATAAAGTTAAATGAGATTATATATATAAAACACACTGCAAATATTTAAATATAAACTATTAACAACATCATAGCCCATGGAATCTATTCTCACTTCTGCGGTTAAGAGCAGGATTTGAGACATTCTGGTTCAAATGAAATTCAGGGTAGTAAATACAAATGGCCAACAGACATGTAAAAAGATGCTCAACATCACTAATTATCTGGGAAATGCAAATCAAAACCACAATGAGATATCACCTCACACCAGTCAGAATTGTTGGTATCAAACCAGGAAATACTAAGTGTTGGTGAGGATGCAGAGAAAAGGGGATCCTCATGCACTGTTGGTGGGAATGCAAACTGGTACAGCCACTATGGAAAACAGTATGGGGCTTCCTCAGAAAATTAGAATATGGAACTACCATACCATCCAGCAATTCCACTTCTGGGTATTTATCCAGAGAAAATAAAAACACGAATTTAAAAAGATGTATGCACCCCTATGTTTATTGCAGCATTATTATTATGATAGCCAAGATATAGAAGCAACCCAAGTGTCCATTCATAGATGAATGGATAAAGATGTGTACACACACACACACACCAGAGTATTACTCAGCCATAAAAAATAATGAAATCTTGTAATTTGCAACAACATGGATGAACCAAGAGGAAATTATACTAATTGAGATAGGTCAGACAAGGAAGGACAAATACCATATATTTTCACTTATATGTGAAATCTAAAAAACAAAACAAACGAACAAGGTAAAGCAGAAACAGATTCAATAATACAGAGAGCAAACTGGTGATTGCTAGAAGGGAGAGGGTGGAGATGTAGGTGAAATAGGCAAAAGGGAAGAGGTAAAAACTTCTAATTATAAAATAAGTCACAGGGATGAAAAGTACAGCATAAGATATATAGTCAATAACACTGTAATAACTTGGTATGGTGACAGATGGTAACTACACTTAATGTGGTGAGTATTACATCATATAGAGAACCATCAAACCACCATGTTGTACACCTGAAACTAATATAACATTGTATGTCAACTATACTTCATTTAAAAAGAAAATTTAGGTAAGTGGCATTGCCTCAAACTGTATTCTGGACTACCTTTGTTTAAATAATCAGCGTACTATGAAATATACAACTTTAAAGCTTTATTTATTTATTTTAGAGAGACAGTATGCATGCAAGCAGGGGAAGGGGTAGAGGGAGAGGCAGAGGGAAAAAATCTCATGCAGACTCCCCGCAGGGCATGGAGTTGGACCCGGGGTTCAATCTCACCACCCTGAGATCATGACCTGAGCTGCTTAACTGATTGAGCCACCAGGTGCCCCTGAAATATACAACTTTCAAACTATTTTATACATTGGTTGTAAAGATATTTTCTGTAGACCATTTCTTAAGGCAGATCACTTTATCAGATATGCATACTCATGGAATACTATGTCATACTTCATTTCACTTTGCTCTTGAACTTCACTTTCAGATATATTCTTTTGAATTGCCATAGATAAATATTCTTTTATATATAAATGCTGCTACTGCTTCCTAACTAAGTAAAAATATAAGAAATTATGTAGGTTGTTTTTTAAAGTCACATAAACTTGGACTTTAATAATTACTGTAGTCCATAGACTTAGAAGAATTTAGAAGAATTTCTCGTCTCAGATCATTTAGAGAACTGTTTTGTGCAGCAGACACGTCAAGACTTGAGCAAAGCATCACAGGTCCAAAGGTTTCCACATCTCTTTCAATGTCGACCCTTTATCAAGAGCTCTCTACTTTCACTACAACTCGAGGTGTAGGGCAGCAAAGTGGAGACCGAAGGCAATTAATGAACCATTCTCATTTCCACACAAATCATTTTCTGTCAACTGCTTTTTCAAAAACCAAAGAAATCCCTGACTCAACTATATGGACAATTGTAACAGTTCTTAATCCTATGTTTAACATAAAACATGCAAGATGACACTAAATAACTCATCAGGAGCTATTGAATGACAAGTGTCTTTGAAAACAGAAGTCCCCAACTACCTTCACAAACCCACCATAAATTTCCAGCTTTTCCATTAACCAAAAGACATGTGGGAAAATGTTTCAAAACACAAAGAAGAAGAGGAAGAAGAAGAAGAAGAAAGAAGAAGAAGAAGAAGAAGAAGAAGAAGAAGAAGAAGAAGAAGAA